>NW_010190161.1:21199-23186 GCF_000695765.1 Mesitornis unicolor
TGAAATCATTAAGTTTATGGCACTACTGAATGCAGAGGCCTCTGCATGCAAATTATCCTGGTATCTAGGTCACAACACGCTGCAGTGTGATTTCTAATGAACAAGCGCAGATCACCACGCCAGTCAAACGTTTCATGCGATGGATGACAGTGAACTTAACCAACCTTTACCAATAAGGTAAGCGATTCCAAAGATGAAATCTGGGTACTTGTGTTGTCCACAAGCCGTGGTAGCAAGAGGAGCCGTTCCTCACACCTACCACGCTCACAGCCTCACTCAGGGGCAGCTCTTTGGTTTGTATGAGGTGTTTAATTCTCACACAGATGGAGAGTCCAGGTCAGCAGGAGATTTGGATTTGATACATTTCGATAACGGCGGAGATGACTGCATGGAAACAAATAGATTTGCACCAAGCACCAGCAGACTCTTATTGTCCACCCCTAAGATGCTGATATAAAGCAACAATTGCAAAACCCAAAATCAAAAACCGACAAACCAACCCAATGTTCGGGTTCTTTTACTGATGCAGCAGGACAGATCTTCTAAATTAGGTCCAGCTATGCCAATTGGTTTTCCCTAATAAAATCAGTTGGGTTATTTCACCCTGTTCATTTCCAAATGATCTGGTTATGGACTGTTTTTGCCTGACTCAAACAGATTTGTACCTATGCTATGGATGTACCCACCTTCTCCCTTTTCATTCCCCTCTTTCACCTCTAAAGATGGCCCAACTATGAGGGCAGGTCCCTTTCCCTTTAAGGGCCAAGGAGTTTTCACCACAGACTCGAGTCGCAGCATGGCTGGTTCTATGTCACAACCTCCATAAATCAGAGATATTACAATCAGGTACAAAAGAGGCATGCGTTATTTGGCGTGCATGTGCAATTAGCATAAACAAATCATTTAATTTACTTAGCTTCACCGTAACTCTGCAAATTAAAGAAAGGCACCAGGTACTCCTTTCATCCATATTTCCTTTATGAGCCCACCTCTGTGGTTTAGAGTCACATTCAAGGGCATCTTGTACCAGCAATAGCACTGGTTAGGTAAAATGCACCCCTTTCATTAGGAAAGTAAGTAATATTCCCAAAGTTGGGAAGTAACTTCCCAGAATGGTCTAACTCAGGTCAGGTATAAATGCTGTTAAACAAAATTGAGAGCATCAAAATCATACTCTCCAGTGCTAGAGTCACAGGACTGCTGCCTTGATAGCAAAATTAAAGGAAGGAGTCCTTTCCCTGCTGAAGGCGATAGAAAATGGGTTTGGGTATTACTCAAAACACCTCAATATTAATAAGCACAAGGTAGAGAAATGTGCCAGTGGAGCAGCATTAGGGAGGTAGAAATATTCAGAGAATAGCAGGATGGAGGAAGACACTGAATAACTGCATTTTAGCTCATTTCTCCTCACTCAAGGAAGCAGCTCCCCTTTATTTTTCCACACATGCATGACATGGTTTCATTTTATGCAAGAAAAAGATGAGGTGGGCCCCTTACCTCCTCTGAAATCACCCTAAAATGCATCACACACAAAAGTCAGGCTCCTGGTTTTCAAATGCAGGTCCTGCACAGCTGTCAGAAAGTCCACAAGCAAAAAACCTGGTGGTGAATCCACCCTTATTTTCCCATTTTCTTCCCATACACTAAACAAACCCAGTCCTAGCTCAGCCCCAAAACCAGTTTATTGATGTACTGCAGCAAGAAACCTTCCTTCATCCCCAGCGCTCCAACATTTCCATGTGTGTACATGTAGAGACCTCACCACAGCAACTTGGTCATTTACCATGTGATTTCAGGACACATTTGAAAAGAGGAGTGAAGCCTGAATATTTAAACCAACACCTTACCCTGGTGGGACCCTGTGACAGCCCTGATGCAGAAGCACACGCTCCAAACATGTACATTTTAAACAAAGCTCTGTGTCCTCAGAGACTGAATCATTTTCAGTATTAAATGGCATTCAGAAGAGCTCAGGAAGCACAGGATC
>NW_010190162.1:0-29000 GCF_000695765.1 Mesitornis unicolor
CCTGTAGTGCTGCATGGGGTTATTGCGACCCCATGTTGTGTTTGACTGCAGCTTTGATTTCACCAGTTTCGAGTAGGCACACTGGGCACTATAGTGATAAAAGTGATCATATTTATTGTTTCCCATCATCTTTTTACTTACTGGTTTATTCTAACCCATTGTTATTATGCTTTGGGTTCTAATTTTTCAGTAGAATATTTTAATTTTAAAAGTATTATTTGTTTGAAAATAAAAGGCACATGACTATTGCTACTGGCAGTAGGTTTATAACTTTCTCTTCTACAAACTAATGTTTGGGTCTACGTTGTTATTAGACACTAATCTTGCCAACTAGTGATGATGGAAATACACCCCTCTCTTTGCTGATATTCTTCTCCTATTTCAGCAAGTCTGTCAGTTTTTCAGGTATGAAAGCTCTGTCTCTGGTGTTATTTTTATTTATATATTCCCTTAAGATTAAAGGTAAGCAGTCAATGAGGTTACACAAGGAGCAATACAACATCAGCTGTGTCTTAATACTGCATATACCATCTAGCCAGAGTATTTCACCCACAACCAGGTAGGTGCTAGAAACAAAGAGAAATAATAAAATTAGTTGTAACTTTTTTTTTTAATGGAAAAAGGTGATACAATTTGTAACATACGAACAAGCAGAATTAGACTTTTAAAAAACTTTCAAAAGTTTGGAAATTTATTTTTTTTTTAATAGAGGCAACACTGAAAACTGCAAATAAAATCTAAGATAGGAAATATTTTTAGCTAAAATGAGATTTGACCACAGTGAATCTTCATAATAAATTGTGAATTAAGCTTTTTAATTTAGTCTTCCAAGATGTTTCATCACCATGTATTTAAAACACAAAAATATAGGCAATAAACATCCACCTTTGCATCTAACAATTTTATCTTTCTTCTCAGAATGCTTTCTTTGCAGACATCTCATCAAAACAAATCTAATCACACAAGACATCCAGCCCAGTTTCTAAACCAAAAAGGATCAGCTAAACCTTCAGACTTCAGAAAGCACGTCTAAAATCCCACATAAACAGCATTGTCAATTTACAGTTAGCTAAGGTTGTAAGTAATGTCATCCTTATGCGAAAAATGTGACAAAGACATAGCAGTTAGAAAAGCCTAAACATAAAAAAGAATGGATATAAGCAGTTTAAGCACTTTACATAAATATTCTATTGCCTTTATATTTCACATATTTTGTTATAGACAATATTGACAAATGATACTTCACCATATACATTCAAATAATAACTTCAACTCCATTCTTTGAAATACATTCATAATATCTTTCAATCTAGATTCATATGCACTTATATAGTTGACAGTTTAAGTATGTAATTTATTTATATTAATACATATACTCAGGAGTAAAAGGAAAATCTGTTTATCTGTTTTAGACACCTTCAGTGTCTAAATGAGTACCTGCACTAACCAGTAGAAATACAAGTCAGTAAAGCTGCTTAATATCAAAACAAGTCAAAAACAGTTAATTCTACCTTCTTTAATGTTTTCTTTTTTTTTTCCCTATTTTAAAGTGACCTCATTAAGACAGGGCATTAAGGATCATGATATTCATACCATTGGGAATCAACCAGAAGAAGGCATTTCCAAGCTAAGCTAACCTAACACAGAATGCTGGATTGCAGTCTGCTTTTTTATGTATATGCGTATGTCTCTGGGTCTGTGTGTGTGTGTGTATGTGTGTGTGTGTGTATATATACACACACACACATATATATATATGTACATACATATATGACTTATTATTGTTTTGTTATTCTAAATTCTGACACAGAGGTTTGGGAAGACAGATGAAGGCAAACATGACTGGTGACACACACTGAAGAGTTTTGTGTGCAGCATTAAGCTCATTCTAGAAAGGTCAATATTCACTTGTTGCTGTTGCATGAATGAAAAAAGGCCACTGCCAGCTGAAAGCTGTCATTTGGTTCATGGAGCTCTCACCATGTGATGTGCCAAGCTGAAGCAGAGCATTTGGCTAGCTAGTTTGAAAAAACATTCCAATTCATTATCTAAACTACCAATACCCAAAAGAAACATCCTTCAGAAACGGAGGTGGCTTTAGGTAGATCCTTCAAGAGTGATTTTGCCCAGTCTCAGACTCAGGCTGGCTCTGATGCCCTTGACATTTTATATGGTGGAAGTTTGTATCTTACCCAGTCATTTGAGGCCCATCATCAAAGTATCTGACCTTGCTGAGCATTGCTTTCAGATTAGAGGCACAGGAAAATACCTGCTCCAAGTCATACCAAACACCTGAGAAGGGGCAATCCCAGAACAATCTGTCAAATGAAAATATCATCTCAACTGTTGTGAATGTCGGACACTCAGATTCTTGTGGTTATTCTGTGAAGATGTTTGTTTGTTTCTCTTCAAAAGGTCAGGTTTAAAATTATTCTGTTTCAGATACTGAATTTAAATATAGTCAACCATGTTGCTCTGAAGCACTTATTTTTTTCTTGTTTAAATTTTTATAGATACATATATAATAGCACTCAAGCAAGAGTTTTTCGTGTTTGGTTTCCAAAGTAGGTCAGTCTTGGCTCTGCCTGACTATAAAGGAGGTAACATGAAGTACCAGATGTGGAATACAGAATCTGTTTCTTGTCATCTGTGGTAGTGAAATTTGTCAGCATATCCTTTCCCGTCCCCCTCAGCCTCGCCTGCTGTGAATCTCCAGATCCCAGTGCTCCCAAAATAAAGTTGCAGCTATACCTTTACTCAGGCACAATGACTTACTGGAACTTTACTAAGGAAGAAGTCCAGTCCAGCTCTTCCAATTGAGCTGCTGCAACTATCCCTATGTTGCTGCCTCCAATTCTATCTTCAGGATGTGGCATTAGGGTCTGAGCACAAGGGTGAAGCCAAACACATCCTGGAAGAACCTTCTTGCCCCACACTTGTTCTCTGGGGCCACACAAACTGGAAAACTCATAAATAGAAGTCAGACATACATTTCTTGACTTTTTTCACCCTCCCCAAGTTACTTAACTAACTCAGCACAGAGCTCTTTGAATACCAAAGGATTCAAAGAGCGTTCCTTAGTTTAGACATGTCTTTCATTCCATTAAATCATATAAGCCTTTATAAGATTTAATTTCAGAACTGATTCATTGTACGATGAGAAAAGAAAAGCTTTGGACTACCTTTCTGGTCATTGTATCCTGTTCTCAGCTTCCAGCTTGCCAAGATGAACTGCAGAAGGTGTATTTAATGGAAGATACACTTGCCTCTAAGTAATTAACCTTATTAACTACAACAGTTTATAAAGTGTGAGTGTACAAAGTAATTTTAATGTTAGGCCTAAACTCAGATTTGGCCTACTCAGTAGGAAGAAAATATTAAAATGGACTTGCAGTAGCAGACCAGTGTTTCTGCTCTGTGGTGAAATAAATATCCTGCAAGTGTTTCTTGATTTCTAAATCAAGTTTGGCACAATGTAAGTGTGGAAAAATACAATATTGTCTCTGCCAGGGGACAGCCACCAGAGAGACTGAAGTTAAATTATGAATAAAAAAATAAGAGCAGCATTTATCTATAAATCTAATAAGGCTGGGTGTTGAATATATAGCAATCATTGCACAGTTTAAAGCAAAATGAAAATCTGTAGCCATTCTGAGTGTAAATTGGACTTGAATAATACATTATAAAATTTTATACATGGAACGGGTTAAAATTTAAAAATGAATAAAAGTAATACAAAGCTTATTACCCAGTTTGACTGTGAACAGCCTCAACCAACCACAAGCATATGGATACTGTGATCTCTTAGCCTTTTTGTTCTTTCCCTTTTCCCACTAATCTCTTCACAGGGGATACTGAGAAGAAGGGGTGAATAATGAGAAAATTTTATTGGATCTAAATTGGAGGATGATATTATTTAAAAGGATGGACATTTTTACTGTTTTTTTTGTTGGGGTGGTATTCTTGCAGTGGTGCTGTATGACAGCATGCAGAGGCATCTCTCAGTTTGCAGATTACTGATTCATAGAATCATAGAATACCAGGTTGGAAGGGACCACAAGGATCATCTAGTCCAACCTCTCAAGGTAAAAGTATAGTACAAATGAGTTGAGTCAGCACCGTGTCAAGCTAACTCTTAAAACTGACCAGTGCAGGGGAATTTACCACTTCCCCTGGGAGACTGTTCCAATGTCTGAGTGATCTCATGGTAAAAAAAATTCTTCTGGACTTCAGTTGGAATCTCCCCAGAAGCAACTTGTGTCCATTACCCCTCGTCTTCTCCACGTGACTCCCTGTGAAAAGGGAGTCTCCATCTTCTTGGTAGCCACTCTTTATGTACTGGTACATGGTGATAAGGTCCCATCTAAGTCTTCTCTTTCCAAGACTTAACAGGTCCAATTTTCTCAGCCTTTCTTCATACTGCAGGTCTTCCACTCCTCTGATCATCCTCGTGGCCCTTCTCTGGACTCCTTCCAACCAGTCTACATCTTTTCTGTATAGCAGGGACCAAAACTAGACACAGTACTCAAGGTGTGATCTGACCAGTGTCGAGCAGAGAGGGATAATGACTTTATCTCTGCTGGTGATGCCCTTTTTAATGCAACCCAGCATCCTGTTGGCTTTCTTTACAGCTGCAGCACACCGTTCACTCATGTTCAGCTTGTCATCCACCAAGACCCCCAGGTCCCTTTCCACAATGCTGCTCTCCAGCGAGGTAGAGCCCAGTCTCAGCTGCATTCTTGGATTATGTATTCCCAGATGCAAGACCTTACATTTGTCCATGTTGAACTTCATACAGCTCCTACTAGTCCACTTGTTCAGTCTGTACTGTAATTCTTCATTATTCTAATCTGCACATTTTTTTGAAAGTTCAAATCTCTGACCTCTTATCAGATGTGTCTATACCAGATATTATGGATCAAGTCGTGTGTCACAAAGCAGATCTAACACAAAAACCAAGTAAAAGTAACATTAAGCGTGCAGGAATAAATATGCCTCAATGTAATACAGTGAGCTACCTGGCTACAGCTGACTGGGAGACTATGAGAAGCTTTCTCGTGTCTGTTTGCACTGTTCTAGGGTTATTGGCTTTGTGACCAAATTCAAGAGAGGCAGGTTATAACAGCGGATTTGTGCTGTTCTTCTGCCGTGATAAGTGCGTGAGAACAAATAATCTCCTCATCTTCAGTGCATATTTCTCAGAGTAGGTATCAATGTGAAAATGTTAGGACTATCAGACAAAGAAAAATTATACTGACGTCAACTATTTGGCTTCATGTTGCCATCCAAAATTGTCGTGGTTTAGGGCTGGGCCAGCCACTAAATCCTGGACAAACGTTCTCTATTAACCCCTCTCCCCTCCTCAGATGGGAAAAGAAAAAAGAATAAGGGAGAGAGACTTCATGGGTTGGAAAATAAAAGTAGCCAATTTAATAAAACAATAATACTAATACTACAGGATAATAATGTAAATGGGAAAATAATGAAATATATACAGATATGTGCAAATATATACAAAATCAACATAAAATCCTCCCCCCACCCTCCCCCAATGACGAATACGTCACCAGAGGCTCTGCGGAGCAGGGCACTGGAAAAGTCCCAGACTGAACTCAGCAGCAGTGGGAGCAGGATGCAGAAACACAAATCAGGATCAGCGGCAGATGAACCAGCCACGTTCTACTTGGACTTCAGCCATTGGCGGATGAAGACGGACAGAAGGGTCCAAGATGGAAGAAGGGTCGAGACCCTCATGATCCCTCAGCTTTTATACCAAGTATGATGTATGTGGAATGGAATACCTAGTTAGTCAGTTTTGAGTCCACTTCCCTCACCCCATAGGCGCAGACATGGCACCCATGGTGAGACAATTGACTTTGAACAATATCAGTACACACTGTATGGGAAGAACTACCTGCTACCAGCAAGTTCAGCCACTTAAAAGAGACTGAGCTGAAAAGCAAAATCACTAAATAGAAAATTAGTTCTGTTTAGCTCAAACCAGGACAAAAATACAGATCATAGGACACCATGCCAAGACATACAGCAAAGGCTGCTGTTGTTGCACGATGCAATGTTAGGCAGCCTTAGACGAGGTTACTAAGAACCATCTAGCCTATGGTTCCTCTGACGAACTACTCTGAAGAAAATTCCTTTGTTTACCATAGCCTGCAGAGCAATATAATTTCTAAATTGCCTTGTGGAAAGAAGTGATAGCACATCCATCAAGTAACCAGGCCCATTGCCCTCTTGCATAGAAGGGAAACAGAGAACTAAGGTCCACAGAAATAAATTAGTTCCTACACAATGAATGCTTTTAGACAATGTACCCAGCTAAAGATTCCATTATTCCAAGTTTTGGCTTCAAATTCTTTCCCCTCTGTAGGAAAAGGGTAATATAAGCACCCAGACACAATATACCTTGTGTGACAAGCTACTTAGCTGCTCAAAGATTTTTCAGTTTTCTTCACTGCCTTAAAACTCCACTGGCCCAGGGAAAGACTGTCTTCCAGAGCCCTGAAATTATCTTTCTGTGTACAGAATTGGCAGCTGATCACTTTGAACACCCATCCATTTGTCTCTCAAGCCTCACTTATACCGATGTCAGATAATCTTCAGCATGACTTTGTGCAGCAAGCAAGTATGCCATGAAAGGCTCTGGAAAAATACTGAAAGTTCTTCCTATATGCCATCACAGAGGAGATTAGGTATCAAGGTTGTCAGTCATCAGACCTTTCACAAAGTTCAGAAAATAGTCAGACATACTTTTTGAAAAGGACAGATTCATTCTCTTAATGCTAAAGGTCACACTGGCTAGAGTAAAATAACTGATCTCTACATGAAAACTTTCTCTTGAGGATAAGAGAGCTTACCTTTAGACTCAGTCTTTGTTAAAAGGTGGAATTTCCAGGAGGAAAATCGGCCTTCTTTCCCATGCTTGCTTCATAAAATATGCAAGGGAGTGTTGGCAATGAACCCTGCATCAATTCATCAACGCACCATTCCTGAAGCTTAAACTTTCATTGCGCAGCAGAAAAGTCACCATCTGATAGCAGGTTACATCCATACTGATGCTCTCAGTGCATCAATAATTAAGCAGGACTTTCAACCACATTGCTTAATACGACAAAATGTTTCTTAACAATTGTGAAATTATCACCCCAAAAGAAAGAATTACCAAGATTATAAAGAACCCATCATGCTCAGTGGCCTATGTTCAGAGACATAGAACATTCCTTCCGCTTACTTTAACACAGCAGTAGCATTCAATGGCTTCAGGCTGTAATTAACAGCACAAAGCTCTCTTACTGGGAGACAGGATAGCAATTCAACAAAGTATATCTATATTCTGCAGCAGGTTCCTGAGATGCTTAGGGTTTAAATAGCTTTTAAAGCAAAGCTAAAGGAAGTTGCACAAATTACAGTTAGTACAGGTGGAGAGAAGCAGCAGAAGCCAAGCACTAATACAGGAAATTAACGCCCTTAATTAATTCTGCTGGCTTAGCCTGCTAGCTCCAATCAAAAATGCTGCAGTGTAAGTTGTTCTTCACAGTTCTGGGGCTTTTGAAACATTATGTACCAAACTGCTTCTAAAGCAAAAGCCAACCATTCTCTCAGAATAATACCACAGCAGTAGAAAAAGAAGCTGGTAGGATGCTCCTGGTTTTAGAGCTGAAGTAAAATAGTTTGGGAAGTTTTTTCTGCACAAAAAGCCCAGAGAAGTTAAGACTATTCTGCAAAGGCCAGATGCATCTTTTAACCTGCAAACTTTGCGCAACAGTCAAGGACAATTCCTCCAGGATGCATCCATTCCTGGAAATTTTTAGGACAGAGAGATGGAGGACAAACAGGTTGGATGAATTGTTCTGATGGTGGCAGCCTGCCACCAGCCATTACTTTTCCTGGGGGCCTAAAATTCTCTGCTTTTGAAAGTGGTAAGGGATAAGCTGAGAGAACAGCTGTGTTTTCACAGGTGTCACTGCTTAAGGACATTTTCACATGATCACAAATATCAGAGTCATCTCAGGTCAGCTCAGTTGTAGGAGACCTGCAGATCATCGTTATGAGAATTAACCCATGTAGTGCCAGTTCATTGCTTCCAAAAGACAGTGGCTTTTTTCTGCCTCTGCAGAAAGTGGTCTGGTTGCAACAGATAGATTGGTCTGAACTTCTGCTTTGCGTGAACTGTCTGATGTCTGGAGACCCAGGACTAGTTGGTGGACTTTTAAAACAAAATTACCACATGGGCAAAAAAGAGCAGCCTCATAAAATAGTTCTGGTCAGGAAGCTTACAATGTCTTGGACCCTCCTCCTCATGGTAAATGTGCCCCTTCTCATTAAGCTGTGGTTGTTAGACTGAGACGCCAGGCAGCAGACCGTGCAGAATTACACCCACCTTTGCCATTTCCAGGTGAGAAAGAGAACCCCTTGTGGTTGAGACAACTGAGCAGAATGCATGACAAGCGCCCAAAATTGTAAATTCCCTGTGAACTGGGAAAGCCCTGTCTCCACCCACTCAGTCATTCTCTGCCTTATTTTGTCATCCCTAAAAATCAGGCTACTCTGTTTGTCTTGGCTATTTCAATTGCAAACTGGCTGGGAAAGGAATTTTCTCCCATCATGTGTATATCTAGTGGCTGTCAGAGAAATCCTGTTAGGTCATATTTTGGGCAAGTTCTTTTGATACTACTACTAATAATAACAGTAAAAATGTCGGTTCTCTTGTCAGCAACTTGATCCTCAGTGTACTTTCCAACTCATAGTTGCACTATCTTCCCTTTGTCCCTGGGAATTAAAATGGAAATCTCAAAGCAACTGCAGCAGCAAGCAGTGAACAACTAAAAGCAGTGTAATACAGAATCCAGAGCACTTCTTCTGTAGCTTTTTTAAAAACTTTGCTTTCTTGGTACATAAATATGGATTTTGTTACTAGCTGAGTTGGAAGGAAAATCGAGAATGTTTCTAAGTCTCTGCAGTAAATCTTGTTTACCTCCTACATGGAAAAGGTGAAGGATCAATATTTAAAACAGGGTTTTTTTAATTTAAAATCAATATTAACTCAAACAACTTGGTACTAATTCAATTATTATGAGTAAGAAGAAACGTAGCTTGTGATGACAGGTTTTCTGCAACTATTGAAGATGACAAGAACATTTTTTGAAATGCCTGAAAAGTGACCTAAAACATCTCCATCCGATTTATTTTTGTTTACACTAGGTGCATTGTCTCCACTGTTGCTTCTAATGAGGGAAAAAACCAAACTCTGAAGTAGCAGCAGAGCTAACACTGTTGTAAGGTTCCTTCAGGTCCCTGTATCTGCATTTGGGGCCAGCTGCAAGTTCTTTGCCTTCCTTCATCTTCAGATATGCCAAATTTCTGGTAGGAAAAAGTGTCAGCTCAGAAGTACAACAATCATCAGAGCAACCAGGTCATTGTATGCCCTGGTGATTGTGGCAAGTCTGATTTACTCTGCACAGTTTCTCCAAGGCTGTAGTTTCACAAGATGCTGACTTTGGAGTACAGGACATTCCTATCCTGCCTCATTCCTCTCCCAGTTTCTACTCCTACTCCCCCAGTACACCGTTCTCTTGGTTTCCTGTCCTAGATATTTGTGAGACTACAACATAAACTGTATTAATAAGCTGAAAAACAGTACTTTATTTACTCCTGGGCCAGCTTCACCTTTAGATTGCAGGTACTGCAAAATCGTAACTTGAAATATGTGAAGACAGAGAAAAGCATGCTGGAAGATGTACCTATTATGCAGTAAATCCTTACCTGCCTCTCCACATTAGCCATTTAGATTGGTTTAAATATTCATACTCCTATTATGGAAGGTAGCAAGAAACAAAACTCTCACTTCAGAGAGATCCGACACTCAATGTAAGATCTCTCATTATCATTCAGTAACAATTCTGAAAAAAAAAATCAACAATGGAGTTTTTTTCCTTAATGTGATTAACTACTGTTTAAACCAAAGCAAAGGCAATTCAAAATCAGAGTTCTGGACTCTTGAAAAGAGACAGACCTGGTTCACAAGAGTAAGATTCACTCTAATTAATCAAATACATATTAGAGAATGAACTGAAGATTAGGATTTTCCTTATCTCCTTGTGCCAGAGAAGTGCCAGATTGTACATCTCTTCCCCAAAATGAAAAGAAGGTAAAAGTTTTGGAAAACTCAGCTTCAGGTTTGCTGCGGGCAAAAGAATTACGAAGCTGCAATGGAAGCATTGTCAGAGATACATGCCAAGGGTGACATAAAACTTCTTTAGATCAAGCCTTAATGGATTTGTTTGCTGACCAGCAACGTTGGGGAAGATGCAAGAGGCTGTAACAGCAACATACGACATACTTGAGGAATCCTTCAGAAAACGGTTAACGCTTGAACTAGCTGTCATCTCCACTGAGTTAGGTTGAGAAAATGCCTGGTTTGAAAAGCTAGGCTTCTAATCTTTAAATCCAGTGCTCATGTTGAAAACACATATACCTTGGCAATCTATGGCTTTTAAAACTAAAAAGACTGATGTCAAGCAAACAAATGTTGCTGCAGTAAAGAAAGGTATTAATCACTTCTGCAGAATAAAGATGGACTCCATCAATTTTAGGAGGCCTGACTGACCAAACAAAGTACTCTACTAAATGTGTTTTAGGTGCACAATGAGAGGACTGGACAAAAATCTCCTCAGAAAACCCACAACAATACATCAAACACTTCACAGCAGTCACATGAGGGTAAATTGTTCACCTGGATCTTATTCCTCTATTATGCTGTGTAAAGCTTATATGTGTGTTAAAGGATGTTAACATAAAACATGTGTGTAGTGTAAGGATGTTAACACAAAAGTAGGAAAGACTTTAGGAAAGGATGTGCTATGTTTCACTATATTTTATATTTCACACGTTAACTTTCCCTAACATGTGTCTTTTATTCATGCAACAGCCCAGCCCAGATATCAAACGATTTCCAAGAATTGCAGTAAGCCCTGGAGAAAAATGTAATAGGGCAATGAAATATCCCTACATAAACTTTGTTCTACAAGTGCTGAAAACATTTTTAACAGAAGAAAATCGGTGGTTGGTTTAAAACAATTCATACTGCCACTGCACTTAAAGTCTTTATTATTTCTTATTCTCTATGCAATAATATAGGCTTGTAAGAAGGAAGACCACAGTATCAGACAGCTAGTAGGAAAATCAAATAGAAGCATCTAATTTGTGCCATTGACATCATGAGGAAACAGGGGAAAATGTAGCTTCTCTATCTGCCTCAGATTTCTCAGCCTTAGAGAGTGACTGAGTGCTAAAATGCACAGAGTGCTTGGTGCTCTCTCAGTTGTAGCTGCCAATGCTGGTAATATTTCTGTCCTCTGAGCAAAATAGCAGCCACAACAAGGTTATGGTCACTCATTTTTGGAGATAACAAAGCCAGGCAATCCCTCCTCTGGGCTAATTGGGATAGTGCAGAGCCACAGTCATAAGAGGTCCCCAAGGAAAGCAGAGCTGCTGCCATGTGGTAGGCTGGGCTCTCGTAGCAGAATATCCTATTTGTGATTTGGCAGAGCTCCATGGACCTCCCATATTTTGGCACTGCTGTTGGCACCTGCCTGGGATGAGCCAAATAGAGACAACTTTCTGGGCCAGCCTCCATCAGCTGCAATTTAATTGATTTTTTTATGACAGAGCAACACACCATAAAATTCAGAGCAGGGAGAAAGGACCATTTTAATTTCTCAGCTAGGCAGGAGAAATAACACATTTGTCCATATGTCCGTCAGTGTTGCAGCTGGGGCCAGTTCTTCCTTCCCATGTGTTTGATAACTGGGTCTTAAAAAAAGACATTGCTGAGGGTTTGTGTGATGGAAAGCAACCTGGTGAGAATAGGATATAAAAGCAGCAGATTGAAGATTCAGGTTTTACATTACCCTCCTGGCTAAATCTTAGGCTTTCTGAAGACTAAGAAATAAGGACATTCATTAAGACAGAACACTTCCCCTATCCTTCCATCACTTCTCTATATGTCATTACTAATTTCATATGATAAGGACAAGGAGAAGAAACATTCAGGTTGGTTTCACAGTTTCTTGAGAATCTGTTTCCTATTAGCAGAGAACCAGTTCAGAGCTTTATACCTGGCCATTTGGTCAGCAGCGGCATTTACAGACCATATATATTGCCCTGAAAATGGAAGGAGCCATCAGGAATAATGGTCTATAAACCAAGCCATAATTCTACTGGCTCATAAAAGTAAAACAGAAGACCTAGACTGGACAACCATTAAGATTACAACAGGGCAGAGAGACTGAGTATGTTTACATCAGGAGAAAGAGAGCAATGCAGACCTAGGAGCCCCTCCTTGCCCTCCTCAAAGTATTTCAAAACTTCCTTGCATACAGTTTGTCTCTAAAGCAAAGAAGAAAGGAAAAGAAGACAGCTCAGTGCACATGTCACTAAACAAAAGACAACACAGCAATACTATTAGTGTTATTTTAATGACAATGGTTAAACCTTGGTACCACATTTATCTCAGATTCTTCTTTTGCTATAGCACAAAAAGTGAGTGGGATGTCATTGGAGTGACTGTCACAAGTTATTGCCAAATAGAAAGTAGTGAGCTGCTGGATGGATAATGCAACAGTCTTGATGGATTAAAAAATCTGTTGCTTGTGAAACATCTCGAGAGCATTACCTATATACAGAAGTTATAATGATGGTCAGGCAATCTAGTACCCGAGTTTTATTATAAGGCAGAGAAATTGAGTGCATCAGAGAAGGATGAAACTCAAGTATGGAGAGAATCAAGGTATTTTGCAGTCAGTGGTCTTTTATGGAGTCCACCAGCTTTACATTTCTGACACAAAAACCCATTATAAAGATAACCCAATGCCAACATTAGCTTATGATTCCAGCTGTTCAAGTCTAGAATAATCCTAGTAACATAAAATACTTTAAGGGAGTATTCTTCTTTAAGAGTAAAAGAAATAAACTTGTGGAGAAGACTGGGATGCTACTGATAGCTCTGTATCAGAGCCCATATTAGTTGTCCTGCTGGAGATAGCTCAGGCTCAGATCTGAAGATAGGATGCAGCGGACTCTCTAACTGAGTATAGATGAGTTCGCTGAATATGATTAGAGGAAGGAAAAGCTTTTAGTGAAGCAGAGGAGGGTAATATAGGAGTGTTTACATTCTCATTCCCTTTCTCCCCTACCAAATGAGTTTTGACCTAGGAGGTCTGGGGAAGAAGGAAAACATTTAACAATCACAAATCACAATAGTACCTGCTTTGCTTAGGTAGTCACTTTTAACATTGTAGTCAACTGAATGCAATACCTTCAGTTGAAGACATTTAGGATGCTTGAAAGTGTGGGGAATAACACCTGAAGTCTCCTCTTAAATCAGAAAGCGCCTAGTGTACTGAACTGCCCAAAGGAGCCTGGTACAAAATTATCCACAGAAGTTAATTCAAAACTCTCAGTAGTTTACTCTTGTTCTTCTCTGATCGCTTTCAGAAGTCAGGACTGTGTCTTCCTGCTGGATCTGAATAATGAAGGTCTTGCAGATCCTCTGAGATTTCCTTAGCTGGTTGCTAGATTAAAGAGGTCTACAGACATCACGCCACCAAACGCTTGTACTGAAGATAACAAATTGCGTTCCTAAAATGAGGAGACACAAATGACCATGAACAGGTTTCTGCCTTTTCCTTGATCCTGGAAGGATGAAACTGAACACATTATTTCCAGCTCTTCCAGCACAAATGTAAATTTTGTTCCACTGGAATTTTTACTCTTTTTTTTTTTCTTTTAGCACTAAATACTAACAAGGTTGAGAGCTCCAGGAGGTGATTGAAGAAATTCTGTGTTGCACACATAATAAATCGAGTAACTAACCCCCATGTCCACCCCTCCAGCAAAACTGCCAAGCTCCAGCAACTCCAGAGCAGAGTCATTTCCATATCACCTAATGAAGGATGCATAGATATTTGTTATTATCATTAATTTATTAAAGAGGCACAGGCACCAGCGATGATCAACCTCATTACAATCCAGATGGAACCTGTTGGAAATCATGCGAGGGCAGGGCAGGAGGAGTTAATTGCCCACATAATCCTCAACAGCAAAGCAGGACTCTGAAGAGTGTTATCCTTCTAATGCTCTTTGTGAAGACAGAGTCAGATTTAATTAACTGCTTAATAGTCAAGTGTTCTTGCATGAGCTTGGTTTGATGGCAAAGAGAAATGGGGCCCAAAACCTGACTAAGCTGCACTGACTGTAGTATTTCAGAATTGGCTCACAGAAAATCTACCTCTGAACTGCTCTGGATGTGCAGTTTGGTAAAAATCTCCTCTCTCTCCTCCTTTTGCAATTAGAGGTGAGTCTCTATTTTTTTCCTTTCTGTGAAATCTTTTCCCAGTCTGTAACATCTGTGGAAGCTTCCACTTAGGAAGCTCTTTAGATTACTGTCACACACTCATACACAACGTGTGTACACCGCAGGGAAGCAGTTTCCTCTACTACTACTGTCCTGTGGACAATTTGGAAATTATGCTGAATGAATGAATGTGGGGGGTGAAAGGGGCCCAGCTGCCCCCATCAGTGACTGGCACTTGCACCTGGGGACTGCAGAGCAAATTCCCTACTCTTAAAAGCTCACACCCTGCTGTAGAGTTGAAACTTCTTGCTATAGGTAATCCTCTCTGAGCAAAGGAAAAGGAAGATAAATCCTGGGTAACATTGCACTAGCCGCAGGGCAGTCCATTAATGGCACAGATAAATAGCTACCTCCCTGTACCATTAAATCAGACCTTTTACACTGATCTACAGCCTGCTAGATATCCAACAGAAATTTTTTGCTATGTTTCAAAGTGGCTTGTGTGGCTTTCCCCAGAATCTGTCCAGCACCAGGACAGACTTGTCGGGAAAGGTCTTTCATTAAAATATTTTTTCAGCAAAGCCTGAGGACCATGAGAAGCCTTGCATAGATGAAAGGATGTTTCACTTCTTATTTAAAGAGATAAATTCATGAGTTGGTTCCATCTTCAAGCTCAGCCAAAGATGCAGTGAATTCTCCCAATATATAGGAATTTTAAAGCCCACCAACACCTTAAGGCTTCCTAAAATCTTCTTGGGACTAAAATCTTCTTGTTAGTGGGCCCCAGGGGAATGTCACTAGATGTGCGAGAGCTGCAGGGACTAGCACGGCTGGGAATTGCTCACACTGGTGAGGTGACTGTCTTTAGAGCAAAGGCGCTCTAGAGCTCAGCACTATTGAAATCAGTGTCTTCAGGGAGAGGTAAGTGCTGCAGAAGCTGAGCTGAAAGCACACTTCACTCCCCGGCAGATGGTCAGGGCTACTTAATGCTCCTGCTGCTTTTTTCAGAAAGCCAAAGGCTTTTATAACCATAGTCCACATGCATAGGAAACATGCCTGGGAGGGAGCAATAAAAGAAACCATTCTCTCCAGCCTCCCTCCAATTCTTGTTACTGAATCTTGAAAGTGATCCTGCTACTTTTCTTTCTTTCCCTCCCATCATGCTTACTCACAGGGCACCTGGGAAGCCTGGCTTTGAATCACTCCCCCCATTAGTCAGCTCTCCTGACGATTCCTACCCCTGCTACCCCAAACTCTCATCTCCTACAGCCCTTCCCTCCTCGGCCTGCTTTCCACCAGCACACCATGATCTCACAGAAGGAAGCATGGTTTATGTATGACTCACTGAGCTCTAAGCTGCTGGTTCTGCTTGGCATTAATTTGCTGCTTTGGTAAATAATTTATAGCTCCTTAGCTGGAGATACACAGCTGGAACAAGGCAGCTACAATCGGAGTGCCATAGCTGGGTTACCCACCCCAACAAATCCTGCCTGGCACCATGGGTTTTGTTTTGTTTTGTTGGTTTTTTTTAACTCAGTGTTAGGCACTAGCAATTTTAAGCCCATCAGATCTGAAGTTTCACCCTATCTGTTATTGCAATTCCTTCTGTGGCAGTGCCTAGAAATAACACCTGTTGATTACTGAAATACACTGTTTCAGGCAGCAGGAGTGTAATGAAAGGCCAAGTGCATAATGAAAGGCTAGTCTCACCTCTCCGTAGCTAGTCTAGGAACCAGGAAAGGCAAACAAGCATGGTCTTGTCTCTCTTTGCCTTTGTTCCTTGTCCTCTTCCACTCATTTGTCTCCTTGTCCTACCACACCAAGGCTTCTGCACACATATGTCACTGGGAATCTTCCTGGAATATTTGTTCAAGTCAGCCCTTGCCCTTATCCTCCTTCTGTTTCTGTCTGAACCACATTGTCCTCACTGCCTCAGAAGCAGGACATATCAGGAGATACAGGGGTAGGAGAGAGAATTGTGGTAACACACAAGGAGGCTGCAAATTTAACTGCCCTGTGTAGGGGTAGAGGTGACTACCAGAGAAGTAGAGAAGGGGGTGGTATTGTGTGCCACAGAATAACACCTGAAGCCTGCTGAAATCAATGGGGAATTTCCCAGGGGCATCACTCCAGTGATCTACCTACAAAGCCCCACATTGTCTCAGTGATGGACAATTTTCCCAACATCCCACAGGCTCCACACACACTAGAAAAGGGCAGATGATGATGAACTTCTGTCTGCACCTCTGATAGGCCCTATTCCTATGTTCCTGTCCTTGCTGATGGATATTCATCTACCTGCATCTGGAAGAAAATCCTAGCCTCATTTTTTTACAACTTGTTTTTCTCTCCTTAGTGAAGCTGAAGGTGATCCTGGAGCTTATTCTTCTCTGCTTAGCACTAACCAGTTCTGTGGATTGGTGCAGTGAAGAGCTGGTTGCTGCATATACAAGTGTCTACAAATGAATGGGAATAAAACATGCCCAATCTGCTTTGTCTCACAGCATGTTAGCATCTTGCTGTAGGAAAACAAACTACACCAAATAGTTCTTGGGAAAACAAGAAACATCAGCGTTTGGACTCATCACAGTGCATGCACTGGAGCAATGCTGCAGACAGCAGCCCACATCAGCCCCAACTGAAGTCCTCTCCTGCCTGAGCAATCCTGCAGTGACCCGAGCTGCAGCCCAGCACAGCCCCAGCTCTGCAGGTACCCTGCCAGTCTCACCATTCATAAGGGTGCCCAGCATTGGCAGTGTTTCAGCAACATGTCACCCTCCCACTATAAAAACCTGGATATCTGAGATGTATATGCCAATGCCACCACCTAATCCAAAGCTCCGTACAGCCTGTGTTACAGTATCTTCTGATGGCAGCCGGGACCAGGGATGTCTGCCCTGCCCAGGGATATCTCAGTGGCTGTTAGTTGCTGGGAGTACCTTGCTCTTTCATCTCGAATATCTAATTTAGTGAAAGTGCTACTTTATGTTATGGGGAAAATTACTGTGACATATATCAAAATTACCCTGAAACTTCCTAGTCTACCCTGATTAATGGCATTAATGTCGATTTAACTAGTGCTTTTCCCAGGATCACAGCAGAATTAAAAAATGTGGAAACCCCAAGAAAGCAGCAGGTCAGTCCAGCTCACATACTGGCAAAAAAGTCCGTATCTTTATCCTGGCACTGTGGCAGAGCTGCAGAGAAAAAGGACTGAGTCTGTCATGATGAGACAGTGAAGTAGCAACACTCCCCTTGCACTGAACACTGAAATTACAAGAGCTGTAAACATCTCTGTCTTGATGTGGGAAAGTAGTAAAGTCCCCGTGGACTTGTGGATTATGTTTCATCATGCTAAACACAGGTAGTAGTGAAGTGTTAATTTCTCACACCAACACACACACAGTGTAGAGAGCCCTGGTTCCATGCTGAGACATGAACCATTTGAGTGACAGCCCCCTCTTTGGCTAAAAGGGGTGTTTGACTCAGCAGAGCAGTGCCAGACCATCACATTGAGCTCCCACATTCATGCTCAGTAGCTGTGGGGACCCGACTCGTGCTCTTACAAGAAGTACTCTTACTCTGGAAAAGGTAGCAGGAGGAGCTGAAGGAGTCAGACTGAGCCTGTGCTCCAGCAGTGCATCAAATGAAGCTCAGGCACCACCTGACATAAATCTGAGCTGTATGGGAGATAATTCAAAATAAAAATAGCAAGGGTGCAAGGACACCAGGGTAAACAAAACATCTTGCTGTGGGGTTGGCTGCAAGTGCCAGGATGGCACATTTGATGAGCAATGTGCAATACTTTACTGAGATTGCTTCCTCAGGGCAGAGGTGAGATTACTTTTTGGAAAGGTAATCTCTACACTAATGTTTAGCAATAATAGCACTTTACCCTTAAGCTTCATGTCCTGATTCAGGATCAGACTCAGAGGAAATAGCTACATAATAGCCTTGTGAGAAGAAATGTATTTATTAATTACACAGTATGACTGGCAGACAATAACATGAGTGCTACCCATGCCTTCACTCACAAGGCTATTTGTGATCAGGGCTATATTGGACCAGAAGCTGTGTAACTATGCAGTTAAGAACATGTTTTAACCTGAGCAAGAATAAAGCTTAGATGCCCTCAAATTGTTTAGGCACCTAACTCAACACAAACACCTAACTGCTATTGGCTTTTATGTGCACATGCTAAGGCTCCAAATAACCTAATATCTGTACTTTGATAAGTTAACGAATTATAAAGTTATCTCATGTAAGGATATTACGCTACAGAGCAGATCCCAAGTGAGCTCCCAGATCAAGTGGGTCACTAATGTGAACTAAGGATCACACGCTGGTGTTGGCTGGTGCAAAACTGTGTGGTAGTCAAAAAGCTAATTTGGTTCATCCTACAAGTGCCTTGCAGCTTGGCGGAGCAGAAAGAGGGCTCAGGAGTTCTGTCTGGACAGCCTTCCTCACTCAGGCATGCAAACATCTTCTTTGTCTTGAAACTCAGATTCAGAGGGTACTTAAGTCAAGTACAGCATGTAGACAACCAGCCCAGAGCCTCAGTACACCAGGAGGATTTTTACTATCTTTGCTTGGTTTTGACAAGTGTGAGTAACACGAGCATTGGGACATCTTTCAGCTGCAGGGGAATTATTTTAAAGAAATGCTCAATAGCCAGTGTATGACACATTCAGGACAGGCTGCAACAAGGACAGGGTGGGCACACAATCTTCAGGTGTGTAAAGAAAAGACTGCCTATTCCTCACCTTGCTGAACCACAGTTATACCTGGCAAATCTTACTATTTATTGCCTCTTAGGCTGTTATACAATGATGCTAACGCACCTGCTCTTCAGGATGAATGACAGCAGGGCTGGTGAGAAAAGCAAGCAGATAACGGGTGCAGTAAAGCATATGATACTTGTCAGGGCCAATTAGCTGACAACTATGTTGTGCCAGGTCTTCCCAGGCTGGCTGGAGATCAATAAAGCAGGACTCAATCTCCAGTCTACAGGCAGCCTTTGCTGGGCTAGGGAAAAGGCAGGCGCTGTGGTTTATCACCTGATGTCTCCCATCACCCAGGGAGGAGGTCAGGAAAAGGAAAGGAGTCTGTTGGTTGAAATGGAAATATATTTAATAAAATAATAATTTCAAAACTAATATTAATAACAGTTAAAATATAAAGTACTCAGAGTTATACTCAGCCAATATTGTGGAGGAGTAGGCCTCAGGGGTAGGATGGTAAAAAAGTCCCTCTTGAGATATCAGCCATGGAAGAGGGAAGAAGAAAGAGGAAGAAAGGAGAAGAAACTCTCCAATTTATACTGAATGTGACTTTTATGATATGGGATAGTATTAATTGGTCAGCCTGAGGTCAGCTTGGGGTCAACTCCCCTTGATTTCCATTTCCCCCGGATTTCCGTTTCCCCCAGCCTCTGCACTTTTTTATCTCAAGACTGCTGAAGGCCTTGAGCATCACACAGCAGCTTTAGCTGAAAACTATAACAAAGTTTTATCACTCTATTCCCATGAAATAGTGTTGCAGTCCTTACAAAATGTTAAGTTTTCCTCAACAGAAAACTGACTTCAAAATTCTGTCCCAGTAGACCAGGACAGCAGGGCAGAGGTAGCTCCTTGCAGAAGGGCTTGTGAAGATTGCCCATGCAAGACCCAGCACTTGCCTATGCCAGCAAAAGGGATTCACCCACATGCTGAGATTTCTCACCCACAGTGTAGAATTGCAGCATACGCCTGTGCTCTTTGAAATGCTAAGAGATAGCCCGATGTTTTTCCTTTACATAAGGCCCAGATATCCCCCTGGCATAAAACAGCAGTACACCCAAGGCACCTGGGAAGATGGATCTTCAGCTGATGTAGATGGGTGCAGCCCCACCAGGGAGATCAGTGCTGCAAAAGTCCCACTTCTGCAGCTCTGGTAAATCTGAATGTGTCAATCTGGGGGTTGGCTGATGGAGGGGAACCCTTCCCAAGTGGGTTTTCTGTGCCTTGCCCAGTAGATACGAAGTTTCTCCAAGACAGAGAAGGCAGTGCAAAGCCACCCTCTTGGCTATCCAAGCTTTGCAGAAGAGTACAGAAATGGCTGTCCTTGTCTTCCATGTATGGACCAGTCTTCCTTTCAACTAAACTAAAAATGGTTTTCACTTCAGCTCCTTCGACTGCAATTTCAGTAAAATTCAGAATCAAAGCTCCCTGCATGATAGGAATGGCTTCAAAAGGGAAGGGAGGAAAGGTTTGCTTGATTTACCTTCTGGATTTTAGACTCAAGAAGTTTTTAAACTTCTTCAGTCACAAGTGTTAAAAGGTTACTCAAGTAAAACAAACAAAATAATCTTTTTTTCCTCTACTTGTTATTTTTATTACACCAGAGCCTAATCACAGTCTCATCACGTTCCAGCACACATACAAATGGAAAGAGCTAAAAGCCAGGAGAGGAAAAAGAAAGAAAAAGCCACAGAGTGGCTTAAGGTGACTCTGGAGCAGTGGCAGAATACAGCCCAGCTCTCTTTAATACAGACACGGATGCCAGCCAAGAGCTCATGCAAAATTTTTAACTGCTCATTTAAAATGACATTTGCATTATTCATATTGAGTACATTTCTTTCAATACCTGTAGACACATTTCCTAAATTATACACCTCGGCAAAAAAAATTGTGTTACTCTGCGCCTTGCATGTGGGATTGCAGTTTAATGATGTGCTAACATTATGTTTTTCTTTGACTAAAAGAGTGTGAAGAAAATATGGTTAGTAATTGGAATCTGTACCTACCAAAAGCCAGTTTCTGACTGCTCTCAAGCCAACTTTATGTCCTCCAACATTCATGAAACTGTTTGGGATAGAAACAGTAAGAATTAGGAGAGGAGAAAATATGTTTGGTCTGGGTTTTCATTTAGGGTCGGATTTTACTCAGGTACTCTACCACAGGCTCTGCGAACGAGCAAGATCTGACCCTGAGTAGATAAAGCAATAAAAATCCAACCCAAGCAGTATTAAATCTCCTGATTAATAATAGACAAGGAGGCTGAAACAGAAAAAAAAAATAAAACAGCTTGACTGCACAGAGGCTGAGCTCAATTTTTGTGCTGAACCTGGGTGGAGAAATAAGGGATGCCCTTCCCACAGGTCTGCAGATACTGTCAAAGGTGTTCCTATTTGTTATGGCAACATGGCAGGTAGAAAATAAAATTGGGCCATTTCCGGGGCAGAGGTGGACTCATTTTTATGGTCCTGCCATGCTGCCTTTTGATGGTCTTTGGCTATTTTAATGGCTTTGGTCTGTATGCTGCTGCAAGCTGAAAAATACACCGCTTCCTGGAGCAAGAGTAAAAAATATCTCCTTTTCTCAAATTAGACTGAAGAAGAAAAAGGAAGGAGAAAAAGTCTTAAGTGGTCTGTGACAGTAAGGGGCTATATGCTCCCACAGAAGCCATCAGTTGAGAAGTATAGGTTTAATAACAGATATTTTTCTCTTCTCTCTCTTCCCCAACCCAAAGACCCCCATTAAACTGCCATTCCCATCCTAGAGACCCCGTTCCAAACCTACTTAAGAAAGAAGGAAATTTTATTTCAGCTTTGACAAATCAAGCCCAGAATTTAGGAGCAATTAGAACAGGAGAGGAGGAAAAACTTCCATAGGTGACCGACACAAATGGAGCAATGATCTGAGAGTGGAGGGTGAATGACATGCAGGTCACTAATTTGTCACACAGACTGTAATGGGAGCTCAAAATTGGGGATCTGAGTTTTGACTGTGTGTTGGCTTCTTTTACATATTGACTCTTAGATACTTAAGGCAGTACAAGAGTATTATCAATGATAAAATGTGTGGCTCAGCCCTGTCTCGCCAGCTCACAGCAAATTCAGTCAAAGGACTCTGAGCAGTTTGCAGAAATCCCTTCTAACACCCCCAGGAGCTGGAGTTCAGGCTGTCAGCTCCGCTGCTGCAACCACAGACCTTTTTTTCTCTGGTGTGATCCAGTGTGTCCCTGTTTTGCCCCATCACCAAAGCTGATAAGAAGAGTCCTTCTGGATGAGCTCTATCAAAGTACAGTAAGATCCAGCACCACCGCCTTGTATTTTTCTAGACCTTTTTCTCAACATCAGGAGGACAGAGTAGAAGTTAGAGCACTGCATAGCGGAATTTGAGTTTTGGGGTTTGATTTGTTCTACAATTTATTAGTGTTAAAATTCTCATTAGTACAATAAGTAAATATATGCTTTTCAAAGCCTCATGCATGCCCGAGATCTGGAAGACAAAGCAGTGAGTTTCACCATTTAATATTGTTCACTCCCTTGGAGGGGCAATAAAAGTGTGCTTTTAAATATTTCTCTACTCTTTGCTTTGGAGTGACTCGTATCAGTAGAAAACACTGAGAATAATGCCAGCTTTGCCTTCTATATACAATACCTTATTTTATGCCCATTTATCATATGCTTGTAATACGTCTTCTCCCAAAGTTGAACAGACATCATTCTTGCAGCATATGGAGAAAAAAAGCACTACATCAAGACCATTTTGACACTTATTTTCCTATTATACTCTTGTATATTCCTCTCTTTTTTTCCTCTTTTTTATTTTTTATTTTTATTTGCAATGCAAGAAACAGAACGCAACTACCCGGAGATCTGGATGCAGATAGATAGAAATCCATGAGCTGTGGAGGCTGCCTAAATTAACCACAAATGGACACGAGTGTCTCAAAGCTCTGACTTCAGCATCAGCATTTCTCATCTAAGTGCCCAAATGCCTTGCAGGCATGGTCATTTATAAATGCAACAGGCATAACTCAAATGGGAAAAAGTAAATGTACGAGCGGGGGAAAAAAACTCTGTCTTGCTTGCATCAATAACAAGGTAATAAAAGAAACCACCTGTGAAGAAAGCCATGATTAATGAAAACAAATACAAGAAATTGGAAATAAAAACTATGGCAAAAGGGCTTTAGTTTCAACAATTTCAAAGTTCAGATCCACTAGTAAAACACAACATAAGAGCTTGTAATACACAGAATAAACAGGCGTACAGGGGATGAAAAAATGAAGTGCCATAAAAATGAGAAGAGTGTTTAAAGAAGATGCACAATGCATAAACAAAATAACAAATAGTGTTATAGATACCAAGGAGGAGAAATCTCTGCTACAAGCATTTGTCTGAAATATATTCAATTAATTGCTTCTTTGGCTTGTAACCTAAACTCCTGAAGTGCTACATGGTCCTTTATTCTGGTCCATTGAAGGGGTTGAGGGATTGCAACACCACTGTAGATGCATGCTCAGTATCAGCACAGCAGGAGTTACCGGGTATCTCCATCCAGTAACACTTGCAGAAGAAGCTGCAAGGGACTTAGGTGCCCTGTCAAACCCACATTCCAGGCTTTGGACTTCTTCCCAGTTCCCAGCTTTCACTGCCCTCTGCCTTTCAGGGCTGCAAGTGGAGAGCTTCTCCAAGATGGCAGACTTCTGCTCCGATCTGATCTCAGGATTCCTCCTTTTGACTCACTTTTAGCCCAGCTCTGTGAATTTCTGGATTAATCCTACAAGCAACTGAATACTCCAACTACGAGGAGGCTTCTGCTGAGCAGGTACCTGTTCATTCAGCCTCTGGGATGGAAGTTAATCACAAAGGAAAACAATTGCCTCTGTGTCTTTGGTTTGGCATGTCTCAGCTTCTCTGCTGTGACAGGCTCTCTCAGGCTAAACAGAGCCTGACTGTCAGATGCTAAAACAAGACTTATTTTAAGGGACAATTTTAAAAAGCTGTAGAAAAACATGGTTGCTTGTCTTATTTTTTTGCAACATACTGTGTATTTGATAAAAGTAACAAAGGCATTCACTCCAATACCTGAGGAAAATTATGTTGGGGAATAATTATAGTGCTCTATTTTTTATTGTAATGCTTATTCCATAGTAATGGACCAAAAAAATGAAATCAAGACCTTGTTGTGATAGGTGCTATACAAATGCAGAGTGAGAACACTGAGTCCCCGCTGTGAAAAATATATTTATTCTTCACCAAAGACAAGAATTCACTGGCATGGGTCTTGATAGCACAGTGCACAATTACTTAGTGCAGTAGCACACTTTAATTAAAATTTATTAATTGACAAATCATGGATCCTTGGACAGCCTCCGATAAAAATGGATATTCTTTGCTGCCTTTGCTTATTGAGTATTTCCTAGTAACCATCAGCTCCCAAAGGCACCCAAGGCTATGGTTTTATTCTAAGGAGAGCATCCCCAAGATTGTGGTAATCAGTATTTAAGAGAAAAAACCCTAAGAATATTACATTCTCACAGAGAGGAGTGGTGGGGGGATCTCTTCTTTCTGAGAACTGCACTTGCATCTACCTGAATTCAGAAGTCATTAGTGGATACTTTTGTACTCATCTAGAAGAAATCCATATTTGGCTTCCTGAGGAATATTTCATGGTCACAGAAAAGGCTATCCTAGCTTTTTAATTTCAGAAAAAAAATCTAACTAATTATGCCATGTCCAAAAATCCTGTCCTAATGAAGTTCAGAACCTTTTCTTTTTCCCAGAGCAACATCATCTTAAGTCAGTTAACGTTCTCATGACAAATCCCCAATAAACACCTTCAATTATTCTACCGTCTGGGAAACATGTGTAACAGCATTCTTAGCACATTCATTTCCCTGCTGATATGATTCTAAAACATCAGTTTACAAGATGATCATTAAATTGTTTGTCTCTGGTTGGTGTTTTAAGTATGAAAAAATATGCCAAGATATCACTCCAGATGGTTACTCCTGATGGCTTGTCAAAAACACACGCATATGGAGTTTACATGGCCACAAAACATAACCCTATCAGCAAGGAAACTGTCTGGCCAGAACAAAGGATGGTGATCAGCTTGAAAAGATAGAGTTGTTCTTCCATTTCTCACATCAGAAGACAGAAGGAACGTTAACAGACTGTAAATATTAATTCTTGACATTCCCTTGCATGTAGATTTTTAACCATTGTTTTAGTACTAAAACACTTTTAAAAAAATCAAAATAAAAGGGGGAAAATAAAAATATACAGAATAAGGCAAAACAGAAAATCCTGTAGGAGTCATTCTCAGAATCACTTAAGTTGAGGAAGGATTAGAGATTCAGTCTAACTTCCCCAGTTTTGATCTTGAAGTGAAATAAAATGTTCACTGGAATCAGATAAAGACAGATGCCAGTTAGCAGCAGTTTTCATAGTATCCCAGAATCATTATGTTTGGAAAAGACCTTTAGGATCATCAAGTCCAACTGTTAACCAACTCCACAGTGCCCACTCCTAAACCATGTCCCTCAGCACCATAACTAAACATCTTTTAAATACATCCAAGGATGTTGATTCTGCCACTTCCCTGGGCAGCTTGTTCCAGTTGCTGATAACCCTGTCAGTGCAGAAGTTTTTCCTAATGTCCAACCTAAACCTCCCCTGGTGTAATTTGACACCATTTCCTTTTGTTTTCTCAGTTGCAACTTGTGAGGAGACACCCACACCCACCTCTCTACAACCTCCTTTCATGAATGTGAAAAACACCAGTGTATTTTACATTTGTGAAAAGCAGCTCATTTCATGCAGTCCCGACGTTTTTTACTGGATTTCAAAGGAGGCAGAACTGGCTGCCAGTGTCTGCGAAGGGAGTACAAAAATAACCCTTAATTCAAGCCCAGTATGATCACTGAAGCTTGTAACCATCAGCTATGACATATTTACATCTCCTGTTGCCAGCATGTTCAACAACATGAATGACATATTTACCCATCACAATGAAAAAAAAAATCAAATAGCTTGTTTAGCTGAGCATATAGGATAGGAGGCAGTTGATCAAAACCTACCTCACATCAGAAATTATCCCTAAAGAGGTGTGAAAGAGATACAGATCAAGCTGTCATCTCCCAGACAGTATGTCTGCTGTAACAGGGGCTGTCAGACAGACAGGTTTGAAAACATCAATGGTGATGAATTGCAAAAGGGTCTCTGGTGGGATGGAAAATTCAGGCAACTTCTGTACCCTGCTCACTGTGGTCCCATGGGGTGGGAAGCGGTGTCTTTTATAATTGTTTCTCTTGAGGCACAGTAAAAGCCTGGATTTTATTGAGCTGCAAATGTTCAGGACTCCTCGGGATATGGGCATATGAGTGGAAATGATGGCATTACCACAGCTCATCGAGTTGCCATCTGTCAGTGAAGACGTTGAGGCACTGGGAATGACCTTGTGAACACTCCTAACCTACCCCCATTAGAAAGGAAAACGGAACATAAACCATGGCGGTTTAAGTTAATACATTTCATTTTACAGCCGGAGCAAGCGTGAATGTGTGCTCAGTCAGTCACACTGGCTCAGATGACGGGCAAGGACTTGATATGTTGCAGTGCTGTAAATGCTTTCTGTCGTGTGCTTCTGTCCTCAGTTTCAGACCATCTATCATTTATCAAACCTATTGTGCCCTACACTTAGCAATTTTCATTTCCAAGGCAGGTCATATCCAATACATAGAATATCACCCCTCTTCAGAGATGGAAGTAGGCCCATGTATCGCCTATCTTCACCTTGCACTACGATCTGAGGACTATTAATTCATTAATATTTTTTTAGAAAGCACTGCCTATGCAGTTCCACCACAGACATTGGAGCAAAAGTCTACAGTCAACACATGACTGGATGTGCATTGTCATGATCATAAATGGCAGAGGGCCTTCACTGCAGTGCACACAGATGGCCTTGGATCACATGCACAACGTGCGGTGACAGCTTATATTCCTTTTCAAAAGTCTACCAAAGAAGTTCCTATCTCATACAAAAGCTCAAGCCTTAGAGAGCTCATGCTGAGGAAACTCATGCCTACAGCTCCTACTTACATGGAAAGTGCTGTAACCCTTCAGCTTACAGGAGAGAGAGGAAGGCTCCTGGATGGAGGAAGCGGGTCCTCTAAACTGAACCTCAGATTGAAAACATGGGGTGGCTTCTCACTCACAGACAGTTGTTACTCTCTGTCCCTTCTCTGCCAGTACGGTTTTCTGTGAGAAACAAGGTCTGTGTGCTGTCCTGAAAAATGCAGTCCTGGCCATGATGCTGTTTTCAGCAAATGGGCAACACCTCCTCCTGAGCAATAATGTAAAACTTGACCCACATTTAGTGGAGTGTTACTGCTGAAACAAGCGGCTTCCCATGATGAGTGGAGGACAAATGACATTGAACTGACCTGGGCTTTACCCAAATAGGAAAAGACCAAAGCTGAACATATCAGCTACTGCTCCAGCTGCTGTAAACCTCTTGCAAATTCTCTCCTCCCCTTCCTAACTCCCACTAAGATGCATTTATTTGCATGACCATATTCTCAAAAACCTTGAAAAACTGTAACTCAGCCCATTGATGACAGTTTCTCATTGCTCACTGCATGCAGATGCTTTTCTACCAAAATCAATTACATGGTGTCACAGCCTGGATTTCTGATTTTGGTGCTATTGTCTTTTTCCTGATAATGCTTTCTGATCATCTGTGCCATATGCTGCCTTGAATTTATGCTGCTGTATTTTACTAAAGCTTAGATTTTCCTTTGCCATTAAAGGAAAAATAGAACATTTTAAATGGACTGTGAAATAAGGTAAAGAAAAGATTAATCGTGCTAAAATCAATTCAGTAGAGTGGCTTTATTAATAGTTATTGCATTCTGCATCACATTGCTTATTAAATATTGTGCATTTTGGGAACTGTACTATTTTGAGCTGCAGTTACATTGTACTTTAGCAAGCAGACAGTTCCCACTTCATGCAAGATTTAGAGAGACATGCTTTTTGTTCATTGGCAGACCACATCACTGGAAACATAGAAATCATCTTGCTGGAGAAAACTATGGACCATTTAGTTCAGTATCCTGTCCTGGCACAAAGTCTGGTACCATATTCTCATGAGGAAATTGTAAGAGAATTCACAGTTGACAATTGTACATTACCTTGTCTAACTCCTACCCATTAAATGATATCTTACATCATGATTCATAAACTTATCTATTTATTCTTCACTTTTATGCACCAGTTTATGTAATTCTGAGCATTCCCATGCGCTATGTAAAGTATCTGTATGTTAGTCATTTGCACTGGAAGCTAAGATGTTAGTATATTTTGAAGCAACGAGTTGCATAGCTTTATTATGCCCCTTGGAAATAGTAGGGTTTTTTTCTCCTTCAAATGACTAACTCTGTTTGTTTGTTTGTTTTGGAATAAGCAAGACAACTCAGGCATAAGTCAACACCTCATTAAAACTAGACCTATATAAATCAGAATAAAAAGTCCTTACCCTGTGGCAAAGACCATTTTTCTTATATTTTCCTGGATCACTTTTCTCACATGTGCCCCTCCACTTTCTTGTTCTCAAACAAGAGTCCCTCATTTTCAACTGGTCTTATAATGTAGGAGTTTGTGGGGAGGGGGAGCACAGTTCAGAACCCTCAGCATGGACTTCACAGTCCTTTGTGAAACTCAGATGAACTGAAATGCCACCAAAGCTAGATGAGCCATGGCTCATCTCATCCTGTATGTCCATGCTTTTGATCATCTAAAGGTAGATCATGTTTAACCTGCTTTTTAGATCTTTATTTGTGCCTGTTCCTGCTG
>NW_010190162.1:29031-29410 GCF_000695765.1 Mesitornis unicolor
GTGAAAGATTATTTGAACTCTCTAGTGTTTGCTTCACCCTAGAGCCCATAGAAAAAGTCATTAATTTTTATCTTATACAACTGAGGACAATGACTTTCAACTAAAGAAGAGAGAGAAGAGTACTGCAGATAGCCATTACCTCCTGGTCCTTCCAGTCACTTACCTGAAAACAGTGTCTCTTTTTTGAGCCCTAGTTAATGAATATATACACATTTACTTGATTCCTGTGTGATAAAGTGCTTATTAATCCACAGGTGGAAGTGGGCTTGTAGGGAAGGGTTCATCTGGGAGAGAGACTGAATATGTAACACATGTCACTGCAACTTCAAAGAATGGTGAAGCTAGTGACTGCGGAGAATGATGATAATTCAGAAATATC
>NW_010190163.1:0-17745 GCF_000695765.1 Mesitornis unicolor
ACGGTCTGGGATTCTGTGATTCTGTGATCAGCTGGTCCAGTTTCATCCCATTTGACCTAGCAGATCTGGCTGTTCCTGAGCTGCAAACAGGAGCCTATGACCAGAAGGACAAGAGGTACCTTCAGGATCACCTCCTCCCCAATGATTCTTGGTTATAGAATTTTAAGAAACAAAAGCAACTTGTTTTGCAGCACTGAAACTCTCAACGCCTTTTTTGCTGGTTCAGGCAAAATCTTTGTCCTCAAGCTTCTACTATCTGAGAGCGTGCAGTTCCCAGTTTCTCTCATTGCCTCAGACCTCAGTGGTTTTGAGATGTTTTTGTTAGAATCAGCATTTTTTAGTTTATCATCAAGAACTTTCCTGTGCCACTGCACTGACAGCAGCAATTGAGCAGATGTCAAACTGTAACTGATATTTTTTTGCTGACTACTTCTAAAATTACTTACCTGAATGAATTACTGCTTTCTGGACCAAACCTGATTCTTGCAGGTTACGAGTCCTTGGTGGTCACTGGCAGAGTGGTGCCATAACAATCAAATAAGCATGGGCAGAGCATAGTGACAGGGATAAAACAGCTTCCCTACCCCACTCTTTGCTGCAGATACCATTGGTGACAATGATGTGTGTGAGAGACAGAATGCTGTGCTTTGTTGTTTTGGTTTTTTTTTTGCTAGATCTTTTAAAAATGAAGCAACTTTGACATTTCTAGTGGAAATTTCAGACCAGTTGCTAAATGAAGTGTTAATGTTACTTCTGCTTTGGCAGTCCTATTTGAGCCAGGTCAGAGAAATATGGGAACCTCACTGAAGTCTGACAGCTGGGCACTATTTCATTTTGAGTATGATATGAAAACAGTGGTTTGGCTTCTTTTTGTTAAAATTGAATGGTGGTTTCACAAGAATAAAGAGTCACAGTTTTGTCTTCTGCTCAAACTTGAGCCTCAGACTTTCTGAATTCTCCAGCAGTCTACATAAATGCAGTTCCTCTCCTTTCTTTAACAGACACTTCTCAACTCAGAATCACAGGCAATTTGTGCAGCAAGGCTGATTTTCTGAGATAAAATTTGTGGGTTTTGCTTTGTAACAATCTGTTTTCCTAAATACTTCCTGTGGGGAAAAAAAGGACACTGGAGCAAATCTCTGTGCAGTTGTCCAGCACACTCTGTTTAACAGTGAGTAAGTCTCACTGCAAGTGTGTGCAAGGATGGTTTTCAAAGCCAAAGCTCTAAGACCCTGGCTAAACTTTTATATAATCATCCGTAAATACAACCCTGTCTCACTCAGTAGTGGGGAGCTGCAGAAGTGAGACGCAGAAAACAAATTGGTTTCCTGGTGAAGTCTCAGATGTACTCATTCCTTCTTTTGCTTTCACTGCACCGCCAGTTTTGTTTTCAGGCGTGCTGGGGAAACTTAGCTCTTGTGCGCTGAAGCCAAGCTGGTTACTACTCCATCTGCCTATACTACTACTTAATATAGTTACTACTGCTGTAGGTGCCTATAAAAAGCTGGGGAAGAGCTGTTCGCTAGGGCATGTAGTGATAGGATGAGGGGCAATGGTTTTAAAGTAGAACAGGGCAGATTTAGGTTGGATCTGAGGAAAAAGCTCTTCCCCATGAGGTGGTCAATCAGTGGCACAGGTTGCCCAGAGGTGGTGCAGGCCCCATCCCTGGAGATATTCAAGGCCAGGCTTGATGGGGCTGTGAGCGACCTGATCTGGTCCCAATGTCCCTGCTCACTGCAGGGTTGGACTGGATCAGCTTTAAAGGTCCCTTCCAACCCAACACATCCTGTGATTCTCTATCAGTCAAATAGGAAAATTTGCATGGAGATGCTGCGAACTGGACAACACGAGTTGGATTTGCTGCTTCTGTTGCAATACAATTCATCATTAATAGCCTATGAACCTGTGTGAGGATGTTCACAGGTTGGAGAATTACTCTGTGCTTTCAACAGAGTTGGGCAGGGTTGACTGTGCTTGGTTACGTCCTTATGGTTTTCTTTGCAAACAAACAGATGGAATTGCTTTTAGACTTTTGAAAATGAAAGGTAGGACTTAAAACAGCAGCAAGCTTTTCTTTGCAACAGTCCAAAGCACCTTAATTAGCTAAATTTTGCTTTGGCTGTGGTAATGTTGTGGTGATTATTCTTGATTCAATGATATACTGAGTTTGAAATCCAAAACAGATATGTGCATATGAGAATAAATTTTGCTAGTCTGAGCAATTAAAATGTAATTAATTTCACAGAACCTTACCTTAGAACAACCTTACATATTATAACCTACATTTCATTATATTTCTATTCTATTCTATTCTATTCTATTCTATTCTATTCTATTCTATTCTATTCTATTCTATTCTATCCTCCTATCCTATCCTATCCTGTCCTATCCTATCTTATTCTAAATATTTCATTATATTATTAATGTAAAACCTAACCCTGCACCACCGAAATTTTATACTACATCTTTATTTCTCTATGCCTTCACAGTATTTTCAGATTTATTTCTTTTCTATATATAGATTGTCTGATACATATTGTTTTCAGTAAGTTGTCAACGTTTTAAAACTAATGGAAATAATTCATGCAGATCTGGGGGAGATTGAACTAGCAAAAGTCTATTACCCTTGAGAGCTGTCAAAAGTAATAAGAACATGCAAACAACTGGATGTAATTGTCCTTAATATTTCCATAATCTGAAGTCACGACAAAGGTTTGCACCATATTTGCATTAAACCACAAGAGCAGATGGACTGCAAGAGTGTGCATAGCTGCAGTAATACAATTCTTGTATAATTCTGAAATAATCCTTCTTAATATTAGAAAGCTTTGCAGATTTTGGTGAATGTAAGTACCTGCGGCTCAGATGTTGAAAGCTATTTAGGACTGAGAATACCTTTGCTGTGCACGTACTCTGAAAGTCTGTGGACAGAGAGTACCTGAGACAGCGCAGTTAATCATGATTTTGTTCTTCAGTACAGTTAATACCTGTGCTACAAAAATGCCAAGTATCTGTAGTCTTTCACTAATCCTGAAAATGGGAGGCTTCCCACTTAGACTGTAAACTGTAATAGATTACCCTAATTTACAAAGACTCCATGAAGTTTCTACAGTATTGTCTTGAAGCAACAGTTATCATTAATATCAAGCCTAGAGAAGACTATTGAGCTGCTTTTAGCTGACTTTTTTTTGAATGTAACTGCTGCATTGCCACAGCAAAACAAATTCAGATGTCATAGATCATATTCAGTACTAATAAGATATATTTTGGTTTCTTCTTGTCATAATTGGTGTTGACTCTGCACATGGAGTCCCTCACTATTGAACACGAAGTTTTTGTCCACAAATAGTATTTGAAGACAGACTTTATGCTCGCAAAGCTTACTGGTGGTAGCAGAAAACAGATAAATATCAGTAATATCAGCTTATTTTACTAAGATAAAAATAATCCTTCACCATTTTATTTAAGTAGTACCACCGTTGAAAGGGGAATGCTTACTGTGATTCACTTCCCATCGAACAGTTGGCGTTTTCTTTGTCCTATAGCTATAATTTCTTTATTTCTGATGTTTACCTGACATTTATAAAATTTGTTGCTGTTTTTGGTATTTGTTGGTCAGCGTGTGGCTATTCTACATTGCTTTTGCTCTGCAGCAAGTAGTCTGCCTCAAGGCACAACAGGGATCTATTCCTTATCTGTCCATTCCTTTTAAACCGCACACAAAACATATCTGCTTATCCTGAAACTCCAAGGTAATAAAGGTTCTCCAAGCTTCTCAGAGCGTGCAGCCCTCTTACCCACTGCAAATAATTGAATTTGACCCAGATTCTCGTCTTCAGCATGATGATTGATGCTCTGTTGTCTGCTTCTCGTCATACTCTCATGACCTGTGCATCCAAAATTGGTTTGACCTTAAGCTGTCTGTTCCAGGCCCTGCAGCCTGGGAACATCCTGGTTTCTGCTGACAAAGATGCTCACCAAGAAACTGCAGGTTTCTGTTCCTGTGTAAAAGTGGTGCCACCTAGAGTATATGGTGGAGAAAGCCCGCCTTCCTCTTGGCCACAACATGGCCCTGACACAACCTCGCAAAGTTCATGTGACATGAAGGCCTGTTGTGGTTTAGGGCTGGGCTGGCCGCTAAACCCTGGCCAGACGCTCTCTGTTAACACCTCTGCCCTCCCCAGAAGGGAACAGAAAAGAGAAGAAGGGAGAGAGACTGCACGGGTTGGGAAAAAAAAGGGACAGGTTTAATGAAACAATAACACTGATACTACAGGATAATGATGGAAATAGGACAAAAATAAAATATATACAGACATGTACAAATAGATCGACAAAACCAAGAAAAAATCCTCCCCCAATGACGATGACGGCACCAGAGGCTCTGGGAGCACTGGAACAGTCCCAGTGCACACCCAGCAGCAGTGGGAGCTGATGCAGGAACACAGGGCTCAGGATGAGAGGCGGGTGAAGCAGCAGGGTCTGCTGGGCCTTGGGCCATTGCAGGGGTGGAGAGGGAAGGAAAGGTCCAAGATGGAAGGGTGGAGACCCTGGTGATCTCTGGGCTTTATACTGAGTATGATGTGTGTGGGATGCAATACCTCGTTGGTAAGTATTGGGTCTGCTCCCCCATTGTAGGCGTAGACACGGCCCCCATGGTGAGACAGTGGCCTTATGATTATCAGTTTCTAGCAGCACATATTGTAAAACCATGCTTCTAGTTTCAGCAAGTTCAGCCACTTAGAAGAGACTGAGCTGAAAAGTCAAATCACTAAATAGAAAATTAGTTCTATTTAACTCAAACCAGAACAAGGCTTTACACAGGCCATCTAAAAATTGGGGCATCCCAGCTACGATGGGTGCTTTTGCTTCCCCTGTTGCCAGTATGGAGAACTGGTGGGATGAAAAACCTCCTGAAAGACATTAGTGAGGGACATTAATAATCCTCAGGAAGTGTCCCTGTCACCCCATTGACTCTAGAGGGAGTGCAAATAATTGGCTAGCTTTTAGAATACTGAAATTTCATGAGATAACTTCCATTCTCACTTAGATATCCCATTTTACCTACTATTGTCTGTTGCCTTTATCGTAAGTAATTTGTATAACTGGACTTAAAACTTTGTGGGAGCAGCATTGTCCACATTTAAGAATGGAATGGATTCAATAACAAGTTAACGATGACTGCATCCATCTGCCAGTAAGGTGGATCAGATACTAGGTAAGAAAAAAGTAGTTATAGTTGTCAAAGAGAGCTGAAAGTTAAAGTACTCTTGGCTTTGGCTATTTACATGAATTACTGTTTTTTTCATGAAAATATCATTATTGAAGGGTGGTTACATAAATTATGAAAAATCAACCACCTACAGGGCTTTACAACATTAGTAACTCTAAATAAATGAATAATTAAATACTTTAATATGCTATCCATATGTTTTAGAGTTACCAGTGGCAACATTTTGCCATGTGGATCATATTCTGATTGTGGCAATTAACTTCTATTTTCCTTTCTCACCACTAAGGGATTTGGTTCAACAGAAAAAAGAAAAAGAGATATAACTCCACGGTTTTATATAAATATACCTTCCAATTTAGAGAAAAGTCTAAGAATAATTCTACTTTTATTTCCAGTGGATGAATATTGTAATTACTAGCATTGTTTCTACGCACCTTTAAGCATATTAAAAGATATATTAATATATTAAAAGATACATTAAAATATATATTAATATACTAAAAGACATATTAAAAAGCACATTTCTAATTTTCATACTGCTGTGAAAACCAATCTTTTTCCAGATACTTATTTTTTTCTTAAGGGAAAAGTCGTAAACTATCTATAGACAGTTTTACTGAGGCTCCATGAGAATGCTGATCGATTTTTAAATTAAGAAAAAAGCACACATACCAAAAAATGTTGGGGAAAAATGTCACAATTTATATTGTCCATAACTATACTAAAAAGGAAGTGATATTTACAACTGATGCCCATAATGTGAATATTCATGAAACTCCCTCATTTGCACGTGGCTGATGAATCGCTCGAGAAAACTGAATTTTGCATATAGTGAAAGGAAAGGTTGTATTTCAAGTTATCTTACTTATAGGCATAAACTAGATTATCTGTAATCTCCAGAAAATTAGAACAGGTCAGTCTCACAATACCTGAGAAATATCTGTTTTTAACGTATCCCAAAGTAAAGCAAAGTGAAACTACTGAAATGTTCACTATGATAAGTGTATCATAAGAAAATTAATTGCTGTTCCCTTCAAGCTCTTCACGCTGGTACATTTGAGTATAATTATTAGTGGAGAGTGGTGTTGGGAGGAGATAAATTAATAAATACAGTCAAAAATTGTGTAAGCAGATGGAGGTAAATCATCTGCTCTTTGTAGACAGGTTCAGGAGAAGGTGTTGACAATGAGCTTCGTGTTGTCTACAACTCTGCAACACAGGAAATTTTATCTGGGGATCTACAAATTTCTACCCCTGGCAAAATAATATCAATGTCCTCTTGGCACACATCTGTGGACAGTCAGAACGAATTTACCAAGGGTAAATCATGCCTTATCAACCCGATTCCCCTCCTTGGTAAAATGGTTGCATTTGAGAGTAAGGAGAGAACAACAAATGCCATTTACTTCAACTTCAGCAAAGCTTTTGATACTGTCTTCCACAAGTTTCTTGTACCCAAGTTGTGACAGTCTAGATGGGTGGACAAGGTTGTTTATGACTCTGATTAATGCATTATGTCCTATCTCAGAGCCAGTGGCCAAGTGCATGGAGTCTGTCCTAGGACCTATCTTGTTTAAAAATCTTTGTCTGACTTGCAGAAGGCAAAGGAGGGCACTTTCATCAATTTAAATCAATCAGAGGGATGTGGACAGCTTGGATCAATGAGTCTAGGTGAACCTTGTGACATTCAATGAGGACAAATGCAAAGTCCTGCACCTGGGAAGGAAGAGCTCCTTGTAACGATCCACACTGGGGAAGCCAATGGCATTTGGGGCTGTATCAACAAAAACATTGATTAAAGGAAGAGATTATTCCCAATTTTGGGTGCCCCAGCATGGGAAAGACACTGATAAACTGGAGCAGGTTCAGCAAAGGCCACCAAAAGCTCAGCATCCAAAGCACTTGCCCTGTGAGGAAAGGCTGAGGGAGGTGCACTTGTCACTTGAATGAAGGCATCACTTCAGGGGGATCTAATAACACGCTGCCAGTACTTCAAGATTATAAAGATGACAGATCTAGGCTGTTCTTAGTGGTGCATGGTAGGAAGAGGAGAAACAGCCGACAACTTTAAATCATTGACAAAGAAAAACCTTTTCCCCGTGAAGGAAGCACAACAGTGCTGCCCAGAGAGGTTATGAAGGCTCAGCTCTTGTATGTTCTCAAGACCCAACTGCAGAAGGTCCTGAGGAAATTAGCTTGACCCCGTCACTGGCCCTGCTTTGAGGAAGAGGTTGGACTGGAGATCTCCTGAGGTCCCTTCACGCATGGATCACCAGTGATCTCATGAGCTGAGCCATATGTGACCAAGAAGGCCAATGCCATCCTGGGGTGGATGAGAAGGTGTGGTTGTAGGGCAGAGAGGTTCTCCTGCCCCTCTGCTCTGCCCTGCTCACACCACAGCTGCAATCTTGTGTCCAGTGCTGGGCCCTCAGCTCCAGAAGGACAGGAACTGCTTGGAAGAGTCCAGCAGGGCCACCAAGATGAGATGCTGGAGGGAGTGGAGCATCTCGTGCTGAGAAGCGGCTGAGGGAGCTGGGGCTCCAGAGCTTGGAGCAGAGGAGACTGAGGGGTGCCCTCATTCCTGGGGATTCATTTGGCAAGGGCAGTGTCAGGAGGAAGGAGCCAGGCTCTGCTCTGGGCTGTGCAATGCCAGGACAAGGGGCAATGGTCCCAAGCTGGAGCACAGGAGGTTCAAGCTGAAGCTGAGGCCAAAGTTTGCCAGTGTGTGGGTTATGGAGCATGGCCCAGGCTGCCCAGAGAGGTTGTGGAGTCTCCTTGTGTGGAGACACCCAAAGCCCTGGCTGTGTTCCTGTGTGACTGCTCTGGTGATCCTGCTGTGGCAGGGGTTGCACTGGGGGAGCTTTCCAGGTCCCTTCCAACTCCTCATATTCTGGGATTCTGGGATATTGAGTCTTTAATGACAGCATGTCTACGAAGGCATGCTATCTTCTTCTATATGGAAAGAGGCAACACAAATATGACATTGATGCATTTGCACTGCTGAAACATCATTTATACAATGCCTTTTTCAGTTGCTACAATAGCAATAGTGGAGAAAAAGGAGGTGTTTGTTTGTAGAACAATACCTTTGACAGGAATCACAAAAATTCTGAATGTTCAGAGCTCCCTATTTACTCCTCAAACATCTTTCAAAAGCCTGAGAAATGAGAACATTTGGTACACAAAGATGAGAAGAATGCAAAAAAGCAGTGTCTAAAGAAAGAGAATTGCACTGTGCTTACCTTAGGTGGCTGCCAGTATATGAGCAATGAGTTTGGAAAAATACTTCAGGTCATACTGAGTGCAATGATGGAGCTGAGGCAATAGCACAGAAAATGGAGGAACTTTAAATTGAAAAATCCTGGAGATTTGTTTCAGTCAGGGATACAGTGTTATATGCGATTCCTAAAGCTAATATGCCACGCTAGTCGCCTTAAATATGTGTCTAGGTGCAATTTGAAACCAGAATACCCCAGCGAGACTGAGAGAGAGGATTAAGGTTCATATTCATTTGAACAGGAGCTGAAATTTTATTACAGTTATAATAATTGGCATATTTTTATAGATTCATTTTTTAATTTGGCACCCACTCAGACTTCATTGCTCATGCTACAGTAGTAGTGTGATGGATTACTGTGGTTTTTCCATTACTATTAAATTTAATTATTTTTGCTCGTGTACCCAGATGTGAACAACGTCAAGAGTTCTAATCTAATAATACAGACTGTTTGGAAAATATGTGCTGTCAATTAGAGGCATTTTATAATAGAAACGATAAAAAGAGTCGTTAATGAAAAGCAGTTTGCCTCCCGATGTACCAGCTTCAGTTAATCAAAGGTGCTCTGAAACTGAAATCATTAATTAAATTTGCCTGGTTTTATACTGATCAAGCACTTTCAGAGTTGCTGGAAACGTGTGAAATTAAGTTCTTCTTTAAAACAAAACAAAATTCATGTAGATTTTTTTTCCCTAAATATATTTTATTCTTTCCTTCCAGTAAGATATTATACACACGTAGCTGCCAAAGCTTAAGTAGAAGAAACGGGCAAAATTAAGCTGGGAATTTACACACTCCATTTTTTAATGACGTCTCATTTATATTATAAAACATCCCGCAACAGAGAGTGAAATACATCAACTCGACGCATACCTTATTTTTTTCATATTTCCCTGTAATATTTTAACAGGTGCACTGATGCTCAAAAAAAAAAATAAAATTAAGACTCTGTAAAACATTTATAGAGAAACAAAAAAGCTATAAGATCAAGTCCCTTCTTTTTTTGCTGCAAGGTATTTGGTAAACAAAATTCATCAATACTGCCCAGTTACTACAAGATAAGCAGCTGAATTACACTGCCTAGTCCAGCTTTTCGCTTCAAAAACACATAAACATGCACAGAACAGTTATAAATATTACCAGTTGGAATGAAGCGAAGTTTAGCTGTGTGTAACGTTATTCATGGCAAAGTGAATATGGCAAAGAGGAACAGTCAGAAAATTGATCCCAGGGATACAACCGTACATCTCTTACCCAATAATAAGACTTCTCCTGGGTCTACACTGCACAACTTGGACTACAAAGGTCTTCATGTAGGACCTATTGCATGGAAAGTGCCAGAAGTGCTTGCATTTCCCCTGACAGTAACAGGAGTGGAAAGGGCTCAGCAATATGACAGGGAAAACGTGGACCTTTTATTTCTCAGAGAGTGAAGCACATCCTGCCAGGTCACAGGCCGACAAGAAAAGGTTTTTAAAAGCTTTTGGCAAAAGGGATGAATGAAACGATTTTCAAAATTTGTGTTCATTTCAGCTGTCATAGCTGTAACCTAATAGTAATTGCAATAATTTGCCGTATTTCTACCATGTTGGAAATGGTATAACACAAAGGAACAATGACAGATATGTTCTAAAAATGGCCATGCGTTTCCTGTGTGTCTGTGGCCTCCTTGGGGAATGCCAATGCTGTTCTGCATGAGTGAATAAACCTAAGACTGCATAACCTTTGAGTCTTTGGGAGCGAATGGTTAATCTTGATAGATTTGAAATGAAATGACATGTCAGTCATTTCAGTAATTTTTTTTTTAAATTTAATATAGTATTAGATTCCCACTATGGAACCCTGTAAGATTGCTTTAAAAAGCTACAGCAAATCTACTATTGACCATTAAGTACTTATAACAATTTCTGCGTGCTTCTACATTTCCTTACTACTTGACTGCCTTACTTCTAAACTCCATAAATTTTCTTCATGAGATTACATACTGTCGCTGTAATTATAGAAGTGTGTGATTATAAGACAGACCATATTCACAAGCACGTATGTTTAGCACAGCTTGACTGTGATCTTAATTGGAAAGAGCACGTTACTGAAAGCCGTAGTAATCTTAGCTCTGATATTATGAGCCATGTCTTCTTTCATTTTTCAGAGTGGGCCTATCGTTAGGGTGAGATATCAGCTCTCATTATGTCTGTTAGTCAGATTACACAACCTAAGTGGTTGTGATATGGCAGACCTGGTAGGACTGAAGAAGCCAGGGCTTGCTAATACAGTATAAAAGTTTCCTGTGGTTTTCTTCCACTGCAAATATGTCCTGTTGTACCAAAAACCAACATAAACAGGTGCAATTATTACTTGCCAGCATGCATAGGCACTCACCAGTCTCCACCTTTTTCTGTGCACTGTGAGATCCTTACTTGGTGGATGTTCTCTGTGCAGTGCACAGTGAGAACTGGAAACTCAGAGCCATAAATCCCAAACTGTCCCATTTTGTGTTTAAGCGGGTACCCCTATTCTGTCCAAAGGACAGCTCTGAACAAGCATCCTCCACCACTTTTTTTGTGAAACTATATTGACAAACATCTTACAGTAGGTTTTCTTTCTGAAGGTGACTTAAAGCTTCTAGTTTATGTCTTCTGGTTTTGTTTTGGGTTTTTTTGGTTTTCTTTCCATTGGGTACAGACCGTTCCTCCTCAGAAGTTTAACAGCACCACATAGAACTTTGGATTCAAAGGGAGAAAGTAACCAGACTTCTACAATACCTTCTCTTCAAAGGCACATTGCCATCAAGTTGTCTTCTCTCTACTATGTCTTCAGGTACCTAACAGTAGCCCTTCATACCTCATTAGGCCAAATTTTTACAGTTCAGCTTACTGGAATCAATAGCTAAATGCAAATAGGAGGCTGTGGACAAGACATACTAGAAATCAAAGCCAGAAAGCAAAAAGACCCAAAAAGATGGAAGATGTCAAACTTTACAGAAGTGTTTTGGTTTATGTTCCAGTTATTTCATCCATGACTGTAAAATGTGCCATAGAGCAAGTGCTAAATATACAAAATGTTTTGAATGTGTAGGACCAAATAACTACCAGGGTTTAAGTGGACTTCTTCAAGCTGCCAGGACACAAGGAAGCTCTTAAGCACCATAGAGAAACTATGAATGAATCTGTATTATAAGAGAATTAAAAACTTGTTTCAGTCAAATATAATTTGACAGAAAGGTGACAAAAAAAAACCAGGTAGATGTATTAGCAAAGATTTTTATGGTCCCATGACCTGAATTACCTGCAGTTAATAACCAACATGACCTGTTTCTGAGAGATACCTGGACTTTATATCCATTCTGAGCCACGTTTTATTCCTCAACTTCACTCTTGGTATATATGAAATTATAAAATGTCTGGCGGTAAAATCTGAAGTTAGATATTTGAAATTTATCATTTATGCTCTGCATATAGTCAGGGAAGAGAGAGAAATCATCAAACATCAAATCAGACCTGATATAGCCTGAACGGTCTTCTAGAGCTGCCTTTCCTCTCTAATTTTTCCTCAATTATCTGCCTAAAATTCAGAGTGAAACCTGAAAGCCTATGTTCAAGCCAGCATTTTTGGAAAAGGCTGAAGTTTCAAGCCATTACATGAGGCACCACACAGTCACCAGAGTTTCTTCTTGTAAATACAAAAATAAATTAAATTTAAAAGTATTTAAAAAAAAATAAAAATGCAATACAAAGTAAAATATTTTCACAAAATAAAAATTACTTCAATGGTACGTGAGGTCTGGAAAAAAAAAATCTTCCTTGTCAAGAGTTACAGCCTTTCTATCGATTGAATGTATCCAAGAGAATTTCAGGTGTTAATTTTAGTATGGCTAATGAGTACCTAAAGGGTGAGAAGATTTTCTGGTTAAATGAGTTTCTCAGCCTAAAAAAAAATGTTTTAACAGCCAGAAGTTTGAGTCCAAATTTAGATATATTTAGACAAGATAATATTTGAAACTAATGCAAATATTCTACTAAATTCTGCTCAAAGGACTCACTTTTCTGTCATTATAAATACACCTGACATTATAAAAACATCTGAGTAAATTGCTGAAGATGAAAAAATTTGGTGGTAGTTTGAAGTTTAAAAAGATCTTTGAAGTTAAATACAGGTCCAGCCCAGGAAAAACAACATCATCATCCCTTTCAAAATACATGGAAGGTTCTGGCTATCATAGAGTAAATTAAAATTAAATTTTTAAAATAATATTTAAGTAATAAATTCTCATATTATTTATAATTAATCAAAGCAGGGATTTGGACAACAATAATGCCATAAACATCCCGTATGTGTGTGTTGGCATCTGCTTTGGTGGTGAGGAGACTTTTCAAGTGGTGAGTTTGGGAAAATTGTCACTGCTAGAGCTCCAAATCTTTGCAAAAGAGATTTTCAAAACATTTTCAAATTATATTCTTAAAAATGATGAAAGGAATGTTCTTCTAAAAAAAAATCAGAACAGTAATGAATTACCCTCTAAGCACTACAGATTATTTAAAGAATGACACCTCAGTTACCCTCTGCAGGACATTCATCCAAAGAGAATGAAAAAAAGTCACCTTTCTCTGTTGTAGCATCCGAGAAGAGTATCTTTACATTGCATGAAAAAATTACGGAATTCACTCAGTAGTTTTTTGTATAAATCCTAAAAGGAGGAAAAAAAGTATATCTGCAGTTTTTCGAATTAATAACTAGTCTGCAATTTTTATAATATAAGATCAATTAAGTACTTTTTCAGGGAATTAAATACCCTCAGATCAGTGACTTCTTGAAATTTAAAGGCGACTTATTTCTGAAATGGCCATAAGTAGGACATTTATTAGGACTGTCGTGGCATTCAAATGAAAATATTTTTTTTTGTCTATGGACAAATGAAGTAATTAAAACTTTGAATAGGGGTTTTTTTATGGAAGAGTTCAGACAAAGTATGAAAACAAAGTAGATAAGAAACAGAGCCTTCTCTGTCTCAAATAAAATAAAAAGATATTAAGAATTTTATAGTCTGGAGTGAAGAAAATGTGACTTTTTTTCACCCTTATGTAGGTGTCAAGTTCCTTAGGAAAAATATAAATCAGTGCTATAGTAGATTAGAAATGATATCTGCTTTGTAAACAGAGAAATTATGTGAGTACGAAAAAATCAGGAAAACCATCAGCAGAGATGTTTAAAATTCTTTCGTTGATGTAATTTCACTTGGACATCAGTTGGTAGAATTATTTCGTGCTCATGTTTACCGTCATTGTTAGCACACAAAGTGGGTGTCCTCACCGTATTTACCCACCCTGATGCTCAGCAGAGTAAATTATGTCTTTGAACAGAAGGGGGTTGAATGGATATTTTTTAGGGGATCTTAAAGACCTTTTTGGTTACTGCCAAGATCCTCCATGTTTCTGCTCAGCTGCAAGGACCTTTCCATGCGTACCGTGCTGTAACGATCCCCCAATTCAGAGGAGCTTTTTGCTGCAAGATGAGTCTTACGTTCATGATTTAAATTAAACTATCTTTATAAGGAAAAAGGAATTTTGAAGGGTAATATGAAAGATGATTTCCAAAGTGAGGCACTTATTTGGGAAGGCAGTTCCTGTTTCAAAAGCTGCTGCAACATTTGGAGACCGATTTTCAGAAACTGTACATTGCCTTAAAAAGGAGTTTCAGAAGGAATAAAGTGCTTAGTCCGCAAACATCCTGAACCAAAAAACACCAAAACAAACCAAGAGTAAGAATACCGAAGAACCAGATGGCTTCTTTGGATTTTTTAAATGAAATATTTAATCATTTATATTTAAATATTTTACTCCAAACAAGTTTTTTTAACCCTAAGAAAGCCTATATTAAAAAATACAGGTTTGAAATTCAAATTTGCAAAAGAAAACTAGCCAGACTGGACCACAACACCCCAAGCACCTTATTCCAGGTGATATTTTTTTAATTTTGCTGTGGATTGTAATTCAAACCAAAAGTAAACACTTTTCTCTTTTCAATTTTGAACTTAATATTGAATCAAAGGAAGTTTATTGCCTTTCCAGGTGTATAATAAGTGTCATCAGTGTTATCTCATATGTGCAAGAGGCTGACTTTGTAAACTGGATAATTTTGCAATATTTTTTGCTAGAAGTGTCATAGACTAACAAAAAGACTTACTAACACGTCAACGGAACATACTGTATTACAAAGAGAAGCTTATGAAAGCTAGACATAATTAAACACAGCATTGATAAGCAAAAATATCATCATAAATAAAACATCAAATGCAACAAGCGAACTATGAAGGGGCATTTTAATTATATAGGGAGCAAAGGATCTGTAAAGTCTGATACTTCAGGCAATTAAAGGGAACAAGGGGAAGTCTGACAGGTGTTGATATTAATATTACTAAGTGCTCAAATGAAGTCTTTGCCTTCAGGATAGAGGTGTTTTATCAACACTTGAAGTTTGACTATAATTTGCTAGAGGGAAGAATTATTGTAATAGCACAAAGACAAGTAGCGCAACTCAGCTTATTGAGTTCAACGCAGAGGGGGTAGAAGCCTTCTCCCACATCATGCTGCTTCTGAGATCATTCCCTAAAAAGTACAGCTGATCAAATTAGTTCACATTGCATTAGTTTAAATGTAACGTTGAGAGTTGTTCTTGCAAATTGGAGACTTCACCTGTCTACATTTTAATGCTTTATATCTTGTTATCGTTTGTTTTACTGGGAACTGTTCAAAGCAAGACTCCTTTGACAATCCAATATACAAACCTGTTTTACTGGCATTCAAGAATGAAAAGAAAGGTTTTCTCAGGATTTGAAACACACACTGTAAGGAACTGTTAACAGTAGAAGAAAAAAATACTACCTTTTGTGCAAAATCTTTTAGGTCTGCAATCTAGATGAGTTTTCTGAGCACTCGCATTGTTTCACACCTTCCATGAAAAGGAAACCAACAAAAATAGATTTGAACTCTATAAATCCTATGTCTGTAGGTTTATCCCATGTGGAGATTAATCATGTAACAACATTTGAGTACTACAAATAAATATAGAGGAGTCCTTTACAGTCATGAGTGGCCGAATACATTTTTGACTTGTCTATCTCTCTTTATTTTTACCTTTGTAAACCCAGAACTCGTCTTGTTGCCAAGTTTACTATCCACAGTCTTACTTAGGTGCCATCATTTTGTAAAATTCTCCTTTTTATCATCACATGTGAAAAAGAGAAAATATGATTTGAAGCAACAATTGGAAAACAAATAATGATAAGGTAACACGATTGTCTCCATAGTTGATAGGATTTTGTTAATGGAAGGAAACATTTGCCTTTGTCCCTTTGAAAAACTTGGCTTGGATTAATAGAGTTGCCTTTTCCTCAAGAACTGCCTGGTTAATACAGTGGAACTGATCCATCCCATTAGACATCCAGCAGAAACCTCATAGCAGATGGATGCTGCCGAAAGACAATGACAGCATTTTCTGGTACATACGGGTTGTGCTCAGAGTCATTCAATCTAGGGAGGAGACTCAGAGAAGATCCTTCAAAACTGTTCTTAGGTTAACCAGACCTTAGCGGATTTGCTTACAGTAGGACAGCAATCATATATTTTGCTCTAATGGCCATTGCTAACTCTAGAATATAAGTGTATATTTAGTATGGCAGTTGTACTAAACACATGGCATGCACCTCTGCTACTTCTCCTGTTGTTTTGAGTTTGCATGGCAAAGTTTTGGTATCGGGGGGCTGCAAGGGTGGTCTGTGAGAAGCTATAAGAAGCTTTCTCTGTGTCCAACAGAGCCAATGCCAGCCGGCTCCAAGAAAAACCCGCAGCTGGCCAAGGCCAAGTCAATTAGTGATGGTGGTAGCACCTCTATGAGAACATATTTAGGAAGGAGTAAAAAAACTTGGCCTTGTTGAAGCTCATCCCATTGGCCTCAGCCCATGGATTCAGCCTGGCCAGGTTCCTCTGCAGAGCCTTCCTACCCTCAGGCAGATCAACACTCCCTCCCAACTCAGTGTCATCTGCAAACTTGCAGAGGGAGCACTCAATCCCCTCGTCCAGATCATTGATAAAGACATTAAACAGAACTAGCCCCAAAACTGAGCCCTGGGGACGTATTTTACATTATATTGCTATAAAGCAATCTAAATTTATCTTCCAGTTTCAAGTTGAGAGATATCTCAGCGTGCAGGTCCTTCCTACAGTATCCCAACCTGGCAATGAATTTCTGATTTCTGCTCCCACTCAAGCATCTTGCAGGATAAACACCTGTGTATTTGGCTTCCAAATGCTTCACACTTGGGTCAGTACTGACTTATTTTATTTCTTTATTGCCCTCTCGAATTATGAAGCATATTATCATTTAATGTTGGCAACAGCACTTTGCCAAAGCACCGTCCTGAGCTAGCAGAGAAAATTGTAAGTGAGAAATATAATAGTATATCTTAGTTACTACTGGGAGAAGATGCGAGGAGCATCATTTGCTATGTGACCTTATGATCCTCAACTCGGAAGGAGTTATTTTCTTACTTTCCTAACTTCGTTTTTGGGTAGAAAACAAAAGTGAATATCGCTTGTGCAGCAAAATGCTACAGCCGAATTGCTTCTAAAATTATTAGAATTCCAAGACTAGTTCTGCTTGATAATCTCAGGGAAATATCTACAAAAATAAATGGTAGTGTTTTCCTTTTGATTGCTTTGTTAAGAGACGAGTTTAGGAATGTGTGTTCTGCAGTTTCCAGACAATCACAGTCTTGGGGATTTTTTTTTATATTTCTCTGTTGGGGATTGTTTTTTAACAAGGGCTGTAGTGAATTTAAAGAGTAGAGTTAATTCAGTCTGACAAGAACAGAATCCTTTCAGCCTTATGAAAATGATAATCTCCCTTGAAGGTGTATCTTAAAGGATTAAAAATTGATGATATAAATTCACTGTGCCTGAAGCAACCTTTTTCAATTAAAGCTCTCATTGGAGTAAATCTTAAACTATTTCAAAAAACAGCTTAAGCTGCTTGCTATGGACAAATATGGGGCCTTTAAAAATGAAGATCATTACATTTGCTTAGTTTCATTGGAATTTATGTGACAAAAACCCCAATGTGATTTATCAGAGGAACTCTAAAAGGTCATCTGAAGAAACCATCATCATCACCTGACACAGGGGACAAAGGTAGCAGCCTCTCTCCAAGAATAAGAATCACAGAATCCCAGGATGTCAGGAGT
>NW_010190164.1:0-3833 GCF_000695765.1 Mesitornis unicolor
GGGGGGCGTGGGGAGAGGAAGTCTTGGACCACCAGAAGTCTTGGACCTAGATTTATATGGACATGTTAATGCCTAACTAGGCAGACATTAAGTTAAATTAAATGAGTTGAGGACTGTCACTTTGGGTTGGTTCAGCCCAGGCCTGTGGAGAAGCTCTGTGTCATCCAGGCAGGGTCAATGGACTCAGCATGGGACATCTGGGAGAGCTGTATCTTTCTGGAGCAGTGATTGGAGGTAGGCGGATGCCCCAACAGTGTGGGACCTGAGCTGGGTCCTGTGGGTCTGACTTCCACCCTGGCAATTATGATTTAAGGAGAGTACCAGGCCCTTTTCTTGCTGCCTGCAGCCTACATAGTGTGGATCAAACCTCATAGCTTAGTATCTTCAACAGCAGATGTGCATGAAGGTCATGATGGTTTCCAAATTCGCCATCAACCTGCTGATTTAAATGAGTCAGAGCCTGTGCTATAACATTAGGAAAGTGCTTTTGCATTGGCAAGAAACAAATGAAAAAGCCTTTTCCTTTCTGCACTAACAGGCTGTGAAAATATAGAAAAGTTGGGATTCCTACCTCTAGTCTCCTGCTGCAGCTCCCCTGTGGCAAGGATGCATTCCCACTGCTCTTTAAGATGCCTGCCAAAAGCTTGATGAGGACAAGACCTGTTAAGACATGCAGGCACATGACAGGACCTGGCCTCAGGTTTGATTACCAGGACAAACCAAGGGAAACTGCTGGACATGAGGAGAGAAGATGCTGAACAAGAGAAATAACAAAGTGAGAAGATAATGAAAGTTATGGATAGCTCCATGAGAAACTATCAGGTTTTACAGGTGGGGAGGACAAAACATTGATACAAAAAACTCGTGGAAGGGCAAACTTGAGGAGACATGCCAAAATTGTAGGACATTATGGTTAGTAAGTAGTGCAGTTGAGAAGAGATGGCTTGAATACTCCTTAATGAATGGTCTCACAAACTTTTCACTATTAATTAATCCATCTGTCTGTTCAATAACTACTTGCCAGGAATGCTCATTGAATTAACTGATGTCACCTTAAAATGCAGAAAGGAATATAAATTTATCTTTCTTATTAATTTCCACATGCTTACCTGCCTTTTATATATGATGAGGGGTTTTTCTCCTCTGGAGTAGCTATTATAGAGAGGACAACTTTTTCACAAAGAAAATGTCCTAACAATTACCCTAGAGGTGCTCTGGCAGTTCCCTGCTTGCCCCGTGCAACGCAGGAAGCCCAGGAAGGTCTCACCTGTATGCCGTGTTCAGAGTGCTGTAGCTGACTTCTACAGGAATGATTTTGAAAAAAAGGCAGCTCTTTGTCTCCTGTCCTTCCTGTTAATGGGAAGTGGTCTGGATCCCAAACTGCTTGTCCTTTTGACCTAGCGCATCAGTGTCACCAAAATCAGATCTTTTTTTTCCCCATGACAGTGAGGGAATCGCCTGTAGGTTATAGTTCTCTGCTGATCTCTTTGTATATTCTTACAAGTAAGCAGAGTTTTGAGATTCCGTCTCACAGAAAAGATCTGTAGTGGAAAGGGAAGATATTTTCCATGTAAAGACAGTATTAAAGGTAGTCAGGGACAGATCAGGCCTTTGGTGTTCAAGGAAAATCTCCCAACTGAAATCAATGAAGGGTTGTGCTTCCAAATTAATTGCATGCTGCTGTCCTTAGCATCTGTGCATGGAATCAAAAGTGATGAGCCAACAAAGCAGCACTGAGCTGCTGCTGCAAACAGTCACCATCAATAATAAGAAACACTAGGAGAAGTACTCTTTGAAATTCAAATCACAAGGAGCATCATTTAAAATGGAACTCAGGAGAAGCAGAAATACCATGCACCACACATTAATTGTCATGCATGTGACAAAAATCCGCTGTATTGCTGTTACTTAGTAGCATTAGATTTATTCCCATATTATTAATGCCATACCTGGGATGAAGTAATTAAACCAGCAGCCCATTTCTCCTTAACTAGAGTTCAGGCCTTCAGCTGGTGTAAATCAGAATTGCTCCACTGCAGAGACTTGGATTTACAACTGGTTGGGGAACTGAGCCATTGTTTCTAAAAAGGGAGAGCTGAAAATGAAGTCAAAACCATGATCACGGTATGCTGTTCCTTCTGCCCCAGAGTAAGGATAAGCGGAGCTGAAGTCCCTGCTGACCTGGAACCGCTCCCAGAGCACGCTGCAAGCAACCTGGAACATCCTCCCAGCAGATTTAGCAAATTAAATTTAGAAGGTTTAATATTTAATAACATGCTAGGGATTTCTTCCAAATGGGCTCATTTAGTCATTGCTATATCCTATGCCTTCTATAACCAGACTCATCAGAAATACTTGTAGATCTGTTTTGACAGAAATGGTATATTATGTGTGCAGGAAAAGAGTTGATGTACAGTTTTTCACCTTGATCTCCCCTTTCAAACCCTCTAGCCACAGCTGCCTTTTGCCCACCTTCCAGCCTGGCTCCCAACGTGCTCATACCTCTGTGTCAGCGGGACAACTCCACCTCTACCCACAGCACCTTTCACATCATGACCTGAAACAGCAGGTCTGGCTCATGGACAGGAGAAATGGTCACGTGGATGACTGCAGTGATAGCATGGCCCTTTCAAATTGCAGGTGTCCTGATGCCAGACACATCATTATTCAGTGGGTGGCACCTTGCAAAGTACAAGAGATTTGGGAAAACCCAGAATCTCACCTGGGCAATCTAAAGCCTGTTTGAAAAATCCACTGAAGCTGAAGAAATGTGCTTACTGAGAACTAGTACGTATGCTGTGCCTGCCCTTTTGTGTATGAAGGGAATAAAGTATGCCTTTATGGAAGATAAGGGGAGGTATGCTGATTAAGCTCCCCAAGCAAGAGGAGAGTAGGAGAAGGTGGGTTTTGGCATATAATTAGGCTGATTTCTAACTACCATAGTTGACATCAGATGAAGACAAGAAGTGCCAAGGTTACAAACAAGCAGAGGGAAGGGGTCCTCTGTGCGACTGGTTGCAGATCTGTGGAGCCTCTTGCTGAAAGACACTGCAGATAGGACATCTTACATGGGTGCAGGAAGACATGAGACAGATTTATGGAAGAGCTGCACAGAGAAGAGGTTAAGTCACCATCCCTGGAGTATTTAAAAGGCATGTAGATGTGGCACTTAGAGTCGTGGTTTAGTGGTGGACATGGCAGTGTTAGGTTTATAGTTGGATTCTATAATCTTAAAGGGATTTTCCAACCTAAATGGTTCTATGATTCTGTAAGAGGTTCATTGAGGGATATTGCACAGACAAAGATTATGTCTGGCTTGGAAAAGCCTGGAGATGCTAAGTGCTGAGAGCTAGGATAGGATTTAGAAGTGTCACCATGTTTGCCATGTTTTTGTAACCTTCCCTCAGCACCTGCTTTTGGCCACTGTTGGAGAAAGACAGACCTTTGGTCTGACCCAGGGTGGCTGTTCTTAATTTTGTGTGGCATCCCAAACTGCCAGCGTTACTACATATGCATCATCTTATTGTATGGGTGCAAAAAAAAAAAAAAAAAAAGTGTATGCATGTTCAGCAGCTACCTCTTCCAGATGACTTTCTGGGGCTTTTTTGCATTTCTAAAGCAGAATTTTCTGAAGGTTATATACTCTTCTTTAGTCAAGGCTGAGTCTTACAGGCACAATCAGATTCTTAATTAAAAATGACAAAGTTTTCCATTAAAATTGCTTTTCAGCAGATATTGTTTGAGGGTTTGGTGGGCTTTTGTGGGTTTCTTTATTTTTCAGCAGGTGTTTGTTTTCCTTGAGAACTTTTGCTGTTAAAAGAAAAATTGAACCG
>NW_010190164.1:3864-40687 GCF_000695765.1 Mesitornis unicolor
GCTCTCCGAAATGGTTAGGTGTTCCACCTTGTCACGTCTTCATTAATGGAAAACTGCAATGTTCAAGGTTTGGGATGTATTTTTGGAGGAAATATCACCACTTCTGATGAAGAACCATTCCATCTTTCGAGGATCTTATGTTCTCAGTATTGTGTACAATGACATACCAATGCAAATGAAAAAACAGACAGACAAACAAACAAACAATTTAAAGATTCATTCTAGATAGATTTTTTTCTTATTAAAAAAAAAGAAATCTGCTTTGGATGGTTGTTCAGGGTTTCCTGTTGAGCTGAATGGCGCTGGTGCCCAGATCTCTTAGACAGCTTTGAAATTAATTCCCAGGCATTTTGGCCTAAATAAAACAGAAGTCTCTTAATATTATTGCTCCTTAATGTACTAGACAAAATTTGTCCTGGATTTGCCTTACATGCATCTGCTTCAAAATAGCAACTTCTTCCCACATTCATGGGGCTGACCAATTAAAGATACTTTGGATGGATAACACAATACTTTTGAACTCCAAATGTCTGGTGCTCTTTGGTGCTAGATCACTGACAATCTTTCTTTTCCTCTTTCTTCTTCTACTGACATAATACCAATGCATTATACCAGTTTTTATGGGTGTCTTGTAAATGTTCCTTTGTTTGATTAGTGCAGATTCCTACATACAAAATAACTCCATTGAATGTCTCTTACCTGCAAGCAGTTGGTCTGCCAGCTTTATCCACCGCTTGTAATCTACCTGTTCTACAACTTACTGGAGTCACTGAGACAGTAACACTCCTATTTCTTACACTTCTGTGTAACACTTACCTAAAGGGAGGCAGAGATAGTTTAAGCTTTGGGATTTATAGCAGTCACTGCTTCATAAATACTGAATCATGATAGTATACAAACACTGATTATTTTTTTTTAGTCCAAAAATCTCCTTTACGCTGGGGAAATGCAGAGCAGGGTTCCATAGGGACCAAGAGGAAAACTTACAGCAAACTATGCTGAACATACAAAATGCAGATATCAGCACAATCTGCTCAAGACAGTTGACAAAGCAAAGTTACTGAATCCAAATGGGTATGTACAACTGCAGCTCTAACCTCAAGGCTGGTCAGTCGAAGCTTCCTGGGGCGTACTACTGCTATCACTTCAAGATATTGTAATTTCCAACTACAACACACCCACAAGTATGTCAAGGAAGAAGACATTTGCTCTCCATGTAAAACAGCTTCAGCTGGGATGAATTGGCATGGCTGATGAGATTAGACTTATTTTCATAGGGTAATACCCTAAGCATCCAATGTCCCATGACCCTACTTTTTGAAAAGCATGAAACGTAAGAACAATTGGCTTTACATTTACACAGAAAACAAATGTTTGGCTATAGTCACATTGTTCCATATGCCAAAAGACTTGGAGGCAGACTGCAGAGATTCTGACTTCAGGTGGTTTAATAAGGGTTTATCTTTTGTCCATCTTCTCTGTCGGAACAGCTCCGCTCCCATCATTGTCATGACTTCATGTCTTTCTCCCATTATTATCATGACCTCATGTCTTTCTGGAGTCACCTGAGGAATTTCAGTGGCATAATTCTCTGGAATGCACTGAAAATCAAACGGACTTGTTTTCAGGCCCAGTTAAAAAGGTGGGATGAGATGGTACTCAGACATCTTGCAGAAATCCTGAAGAAATCCTTATCTTTTGTCCCTGTGAACATCTGAAGCTTCAAGGTAAATGTTCACTGAAAAGGCAAACTTAAAAAACGCTGAGACGTTCACACTTCAATGGAGTGCAGGCCTTTCGTGTGTGTGAGAGGACCTTTCTCCTCCCACTACTGCTTTGCTGCTAGAGAATGTCATACTGTGGCTTCTTCAAACAGATTTTCAAAGTGTCTTAAGTACCAGCTGGAGTATTCTCTAAAAATCACTCGCTAACACTCCTTGCTGGTAAGGACACAGCCCTTGTCCCACTGAGGGCAGTGGTAGAGCAGGATCATGGATTTCCCTAATTCCCTTGGGCTTGGGGGTCTGCAGTTTGCTCCACAAGGACTCTTGAGTATAGTTTTGTTCTGAATTTAGTCATCAGAGAAGACAAATTGTTGGCTGCTTAGTATAACCAAAATGAGAGAGGTAACCATAAGGTCTCTGCCACTGGTTAGAACATCTCTTTGGGCTGGTGGTGCTGGTGAGCTTCAGAAATTTGAAAGCAGGACTGGCTGCACATAAGTACACATCATCCAGAAACATGAGGTGCTTTCTGATCAACACTTCAAACGGCTCAAGTCTTGCTGTGTGGTTTGCAATCTGGGTTAAATTCAGTCATGCTGCTTTGTAACTAGCAAATATTGTTAGTAGCTTCTGTGGTGTCTCCAGCCTAATCCGGTTGCCTCTCTGGCATTTCAGTGTCTTAGATCTACATAATCACACTGGGGGGATAACATTTGGCAGATCTTCATGTGTGATGCCCAGCTGCAGTGTATGCTCTAAATACCTTTCACTGGGAGTCTGGCCACAGCAATTGTTCAGAGCCTGGGCAGGCATTTGCTCAGGAAACATTGCTTGAGGCTAATATAATTTTCCCCAATGGAACCTCAGCAAATTGTGTATGATTTTTTTCTTGTACACCAACTTTTGAACCTTGATCTGAATTCAAGGAAGAGACCAAATGAGACACAGCTGTGGTCACAAAGTATTTGTGTGCAGATTCCAAATGCTGTGCCAACTCCCCAGAGAAATCTACATTATTTGCATCTTTTATGAGATCACACTGACACTGATGATTCTTGGGTTAATTGATACTGGTTCTAAAACCCAGGCCACAGCCCCAAGTCAAGGGTGCACCCTGCCTGTGTTCCTGTTGTAGTGATGAACCCAAAGGGAAATCGAGCGATTCTGTGATTCTGTAGATGAGGTACTTAAGGATATGGTTTAGTGGGTAGACAGGAACTGTTGGACATGATGATCTCAGAGGTCTGTTCCAACCAAGCGATTCTATGATTTTGTGATTCTGTGAAATCCTCCCATCTTGCTGTTGTATCCGTGTGAAGGTCATACATCACATGCAGCAGGTTATTTAAGGTGCTATTGCCTTGTGCACTGCCTCTCTGCCTCTGGAGTCAAAAACAAGTTTCCTATCAGTGAAGGCAGCATGTAAAGGGCAGCTGAGTCACTGGTGTGTCTCTGCCAATAGCTGTAGGACATACAGCACCCATGGCTGATCAACCAGCAGTGAAACTCAGTTGTTCTGGGTGGTGTTTATAAGTCAGCCGCAGCTGAATTCTGGCCAGGAGAAACTGGGCATTGCTCTCCCGGTAGCAGACATGGCTGCAATTGGAAGACAGCTGCTGCAGTCTGAGAGCAGACCTTTGCCTTTGGCAATGATCTTATAGCACCCCCCTCCACTCTACTGGGGTCTTGCCAGATCCCTTGCCTCTCCAAAGCTGTTCATGAAGTGTGGCTGTGGCTGATTCAACAGCGTAGGCTTGTAGCTCTGCTGAAACAGAGCCACACTCTATTGTTCAACAAAACTGAAGTTTCTGTAACATAGCCTTTCCCACCAGTGGGTACATCTCACCCACTTCTGCAGTGAAGGAGATTTGTTATGTGCAGGATGTACTCAGTCTGTCTTCAGATACCACTTCAGCATGAGTCCAGAAAACCATCTGGCCCAGTGACTGATAAGGAGCCACTGCCAACAAATGACAGATAGCTATTGTCTACAAGTCAGCTGCAAGACATGATGAGCATGAATACTATCAAGCAGCATCTCATAGAAAACTTCTGTGCTTCACTTAGCTTTTGCTTTGTAGTCTTTGTGGAAACCTGATTTCAGCCTTATCTTTGTCACTGCGGGTTTTTGTTGTAATGCATTTGTCAACCATAGCTATTTCATGGGCTTTTGGACCCTTGCGAGTTCATCTGCAGAAGTTAGCATTAGGACACAGCATTGTGTTCTTGAATGTCACAGCATCAAGTACAAGGGCCAGTAAACCCTGAACGGGATAGCTCTTCTGACCCCTCAAGGTGAGCAGGAATTTATATCAATGCTTGCTTCAAGAAGATCTATTTAAATTGCCAGGGTCCTGAAAGATACAAGTTTTGTTGATGTCCCACTGGTGATTTCTGTCCCACATGATCCTTCTCCATCAGGCTGTAATTCAGCAGCTATCTCCACCATGGCAAGTCTACCTTTCTGGGCCAGGAACATGTGGTAGGAAATCTGTGCAGGAAATGCAGGAGAGCAGAAGCCCTGTGCAGCTGACGCTCCTTCTTCAAGCTGCTGTCCAATGCTTGTACAGCAGGGCAAACATGGACCAGAAATTCCTCCTCCTGGGTGGCAACTCAGAGCAGGGATGTCCAGGATGAGCCAGGCCTCAGCTAGGTTATAAAAGCTATATTTGCTTCCACCAGCTCTGTGAGGAAAATACACATTAGGTACTGCGTGCAGCAGTGAATAACTGTGTAAATAAGAGGCAATATCCAATTCCACTGTCCCTGTCTGTTTGCCACGTGCTTTGCCTTTTCCACAACTCTTCTGTGATTCCCCCCAGACCTCAGCAGTGTAGCCTAAAGGAAGCAATGGCAAACCTGAGCTGCCTCCTCAGTCTGTAGCTTGCCTTTGGTGTTACTGGAATTTCCAATAGTGGTGATCTCTGTGTGGGAGGTAAACAGGCATCATAGTGGTTAAAGGGCAGAAGTTAATGCAAACTTCACCAAGAGAGGTAAGATAATTTTCAACTGTATATTTCAATCATGCCAGCCCTTGGCTAAAGTCAGAATTTCAAAGAATCATAGGATCATAGAATAATTTGGGTTGGAAGGGACCTTTAAAGGTCATCTAGTATAACCTCCCTGCAGTGAGCAGGAACATCCTCAACTAGATCAGGTTACTCAGAGCTCTGTCCAACCTGACCTTGAACATTTCCAGCGATGGGGCATCTACTGCCTCTCTGGGCAACCTGTTTCAGCCTTTCACCGCCTCATTGGAAAAAAAATTCTTGCTTATATGTGGTCTGAATCTACTCTCTTTTAGAAGAGATTTCTTCAGAGCTTTATATTTCCTCAGAAAGGAAGTGTAAAAATCACCTAACACAGACCTGATGTGTGCAGGTGGTGGGCTTTGCAGAAGCCTCAGGTCCAGCTGAGATGCTGCTGTATCCTGCCAGCAGACAACAAGAGGGAAGGTGTTACTCCAGGAGTTAATGTGAGCAGACGGTAGGATGCTCTCAGCTGCTCCAGGCTGAGAGATGGTTTACACTGAGATACTGAGAGTTGTATCTCCCAGGGGATCCTATATTCAGGCCCAACAAGCATACAGGGACACAGGGGAGTCACAGCAGATTGGGATGGTTATGGACTTGTCCTCACTGCTGGAATAAGTCAAGCTGAAGGCAAAGGTTGAGGTTGAGTGCAGTCCTGGCTGAGGATGAGAGCCTGTGTCAGAACAGCAGCTTGCTCTTCCTTGTTCTTCCCACAGGTCCCATGTCTGTCCCATAATGGCTGCCAAGGAGGGGCAAGCGGAAACATGCAGCCAAATGCTAAATGTTTTATTCTATTGCCTGATTGATTTTAAACTGTGCTTACTTGGCAACACGCCTCTCAGGACTTGTTACATAAGATTAGAGATGTTTTGCCTAATGCGGCACTGTGGCTTGCAAACCCATTTCACGCCAGTAACAGCTTAAGAGCCTGTTTTTAAAACTGCAGCTGCAGAATGGTTGCCCCACACACTGCCAGCTCTGCCTTTCCATCCCCATGGCCCATGATATTCATGGGCCCATGATATTCATATTCATCATGGCATCACGATGGCAGTGTGACACACACTGTCCACAGCAGTAAACCATTGTGGTGTGCAGTGGCCAAGTCTCAACTGTTCAGCTGCCATCCTTCCCCTCCAAGACTGTCTTGAGCAAGTACAGGGAAGGGTCATTGGTGCTATGTGTGTTTATTTTAGTAGCCTCTTAATGTCTTCTCAGGTATTTCCTCACTTCAGGGAGCTGGTGCTCACTTGCTTTTCAAGTGGCAGATGCTCTGGTCCCCTAGGACCATTACTGGGTGGGAAAAAGCATTGCAGGACTCCTCTTGGGATGGATGAGACCTGCTGCTGTAGCAGTCTTCAAGATCACATTCCCATGTGTTGAGGAATTTTTCAAATCTGTGTGTACTCAAAATTATGTTCATCTGGAAATAAGTCCAGATGGAGAAGAAAAAACAAACATCTTTTATCAATACCACACAACTGGCAGTAAATTTTACTTAATTATCTGCAGTGCTTACACTTATTTTAATGAAAAAGGAAGAATAGAAATAAAACTGTGTAACCATGATGAGATTGGTTATTGTCTTGCCAGATTTTTGGAAGTAACCTCTGAGGAGACTCAGAAAGGAGAAACGATGGCATAGCAAACATGACTGAGTTGCAAACATCAGCTTTGTTGTGTGAAATGGCAAGAGCTCATTTCCTCCAGAAAATAATGTGCTTTTTATTTTTCTTATTCACAGTTCATTCAAAATGTGGAGGACCAACCATTACACCCAACAGCATGTGCCAGCGTCTGAGCTGTGATGGATGTCAGAGTCTGTCAACCAGGCCTCAGGGAACAGATGTTCGCTCTTCTCAGCATCCTTCCAGAAGAAGTGCCCTGGCCAGACAGAGATTTTGGCAAACTTCAGCCCTTTGCACAGCTGCAAGGAGGAAACTACCCCATCTTCCCCAGCCCCTGCAGTCTACAGCACTGTCTGTGCAATACTTTCAGGTTTCTATCTGTGGGAAGTCACTTTTGTGGTACATGGAAACCTGGACCTACTGAAGGCAGCTGAAGTTCTGCTGCTGACCTGTCCATCTACCTTTTGCCATTACTAGTCTTCCTGTATGCTGAGGATCACTTCAAAGAATGAATATTTCCTACCGGTGATGTGAGATTGCCTTTAACTTGTGCCATGTATCAGGGATGAAGTTTGAAGTTCCCTGGCACACTTTCCATTTGAAATTGGCTGATGTCTCTAAGGGAAGCCTAACTGGGAAGTTGCAATCTCATTACACTACCTACAGGGAGAAGAGGAAGGGCCAACTTGTTTTCTCTTGGTGAGAGAGGTTTGGCTGTTTGGAAGTTGCTGTAGAACATAAGGAGGCTTTTTAAACTTTTCTCATTAGCTTATTTTGGTAATTGAGACTGATGCTGGCTGCATGCTTATCAGACCATCAATCTCGGCTCTGTATGCCACCAAATCTCTTACAAAAGTGGAGAAGATGGAACAGTAAATCTGCCTAGAAACAAAATTGGGAGCTTCTGATTCTTGCATACACTGAGTTGTGGGTTGCGAGTACAATGGGAAGACTTGATGACTGGACGTGATTCAGGTATGTTGATGTGAAGTCCCTAGCCCTCGTGTGAATAGCATAGCCAGACAAAGAGTGGTCTGGGCCCCTTTTCAGCCTTGCTCTATTAGAATTCGAGGCAGATGATGAGTCTGTTCCACCTTGCTGTCTCCAGGAAAGCAAGACAAACTCCCTCCTGTATCATCCCATTACCACTTGGGTTATTATCAGGAAGCCTAACAGAGTGGTGGAAGCGGTCACAAAAGCAGAAAAGACAATTATTTCAAAATCATACATTACCCACATGGGTCCCTTCAGGGTTTGAAAAGGAGCGAGGTCAAGGTTGGAACTGTTATTTCTTCTTTCTTTTATCCTCACTCTGTGTTCTTTAAGCACTGAAGAGTTTTCTCCTCCAGTACATCACTAGCTAGCTTCATGGGACTGCAGTTATAAATCTGGTTAAGAAGCAACACTCTAAGCAAGCAGCATTGGGAAGGAGTCTTATCCATGTCAGGCAGTATTTTCTGAGTTGTCTCAGTATGAAAAGCAGGGCTGGGCAAAATGTGTCTGTTGCAACTTTTTACTAGGCAGAAAAGTAACTTTTTGGCAAGATGAAAACATTTTTTTTTTCATATTTGTGTTACTATTTATTTTTTTACATCACATGCTGTATTCAGCAATCAGTATTCTCAGTGAAGTTATTTCCAAATCAGTTCCTTGTAACATTTGTTCTTTATGGGGATCATTCTTCCTGCTCTCTTGGTATCCAGCTCATGGCTGAGGGTCAAGGGACAGCAAAGTCTTCAACACTTCTCTGGGAGGTGATTACCCCTGTACAAAAAAGTGTTGCTTAGAAGCAACACAGACCCCACCATAAAAAGAGTTAATATTGTTAATCGTTGTTAATAAACAACTGGTTTGTTCTGACTGGAAGATCTGGTGATGCCTTCTGCTCTGCATGGACTGTGTCAGACATCTGGCTGAGCCTTTTCCATCTCTGTGTAGTAGTCCATTGAGGAGAAACCAGGATGTCCCTTTGAGTCCTGCAGGCATGGGGACAGCAACTTCTCTGCAGCCCAAAACCTGCTGTGAATTATCCTCCAGGCACCAGGGTGGGTTTGGGTTGGGTCCCTCAGTAACAGGTTAGGAAGATTTTTCCAGTTGTTCTCTGACTCATGGTCCTCCCAATCTTCGGAGACACGAGGAGGAAGAAAAACCATTAATTTATACCTATGAGGTGTTCATTTCACATTTTAGACAGACATTATTGGTTATTTTAGTATTAAGGAATCTTAAAAGCTATTCAGACAAAAGAAAGCATCTTGAATATAAATGTTTGCAAAGGACACCTTTCGCATGCTCTCCACAAAGATGATGAAGTTCACACTTAGCCACAGGACTTGGCTGGCATCACCTCCAGCAGCGACTGCTCCAGGTAGATTCCTGGAGCAAGAGCTAGCTGACTGACAGGAGCGACTGGGAGAGCTGGTGAAGGTGCTATGGCTGCTGGTACTGGCTGGCTGTGGCACCGGCCCGACATGCCGAGCTGAGCCAAGCCACCGGCTGAGGAGGAGGCAGGCATAGCCATGGCTGGCAGGTGAGGCACAGGGGTGGCAAATGAGGCTGGCGTGAGTGACCGAGCGTCCAACCTGAGTGGCAGCTGCGCACTGAAGGCTTTGGCCAAGCAGGGAGCCCATGAGAACAAAGCTGGTGACTGAAGCAAGCCAGTGCCCTGGGGTAAGCAGTGTCCTCTGAAATAGTCCCTGCAGATTTTTATAGGTTAACTATTTTCACTGAGTTTGAGGAGGTCATTTTTTTTTCCTATTTTAGAGAAAAGATCTGCAAGGAAAAGTAGCCTGTGTGCAACACTCCTGGTATGCATCCAGTTCACCCGGTGTATCAGCAGGCCACCAGCATCACAGATGTCTGGGGTGAGTGTTCAACATGAGTAAAGGAAGGAGAAAACAGATGTGCCCTACTGAAACATAACCTCGAGGTCCCTGATGGAGGCAACTCACTCATCCAGTGGCTGTGGCATCTGATTGATTCCCCTGCCTGACCTGAGTCACAGAGAGACAAGCAAGAACTACCTTGGCTGAGTGACATGACCCACTCTGAAGGGATGTGACCAGTGTGACCCAGCTGAGAGCCTGCTTGCATGAATAAACTGACCCTATCAGTTTTGCTGAGCAGGTCACTGACACCATCTGAGACAATAAGAAAACCCAGAACCATTTTTTTATATCCAAGGAAAGAACCAGGCCAACTTCAACAGCCAGTATCAGATATTTCTGAATAAATTTAAAACGTAATTGTATTACTCTACTGTATTATTTATTTATGATATCACCAGAACTACCTGGAATCCACCCAAAAGTTCTAAAAGTACTGGAAGTGCTGAACTGTTCGCTCTAGTGTACTCTTACTGCAAGAACCAACCTCATCCCAGAGGAATGGAAAGGGCAAAATATGTTTACTGTAGTGCAGAGTGGAAATAGTAAACACAAACACAACTGGGGAATATGTCAGAGAAAGGTTGACAAAACATCATGTCAAATCTATTTATGGTCTTGGGAGGACTCCAGATAACAGGGATTCTATCCAGTCTATGTTTCTTAATGTAGTAGGCAAGATCCCTCTACAAAGGTCCCTCATAAAACCCACCAAGGAAAAATTGGGTCAAGCATGTTACAGTTTTACAGCCAGCTCAAGGTAGTGAGTAAGGGTCTGTTTCCAGAGTGCAAGGAGATTAATAAACATGTCTCCCCTTCTCATTGACTTGTGCTACCCATCATATTCATAAGAGACATGATGAAGAACATAAGCAGAGGAATTGCCAAAACTGTACCTATGATAGCGATTGAGATTAAGTGAAGAGTGGCAGAAGGGTCTGCCTTTTATCCAAACCTTTCTTTTATGTTGGGCCTCATATACACCTTATAAACAGTCACAAATGAAACATCCCATTTTACAGTTTGGCTTTTATGGTCATTTAATTAAATTATGATTCTACAGCTTTTCTTTTATTTCCGGTCCTTATTTCTTGCAGAGCATCCTGAGTACCTCAGTTTTGTCAGTACAGCCTGCTCATGTATCTCACACTCTGCCAATCATCTTTGTCCTATGGAATCTCATGTTCACAGACTGTTTCGTGTGGTATCAATGAAAAAAAAACCTCTCTATCCTTCCTTTGAAAAGTTATTAATGGTTTTTCACTTTCTTAAGAATTAAAGAAAAAACTGAAAGAAAAAAATACAATTTCTCTTTATGACTGTCTCTTTTTCCAATAGTTCTTCACAAGGTGCTTCATTTCTAATGTATCCCTCCAGCAAGATTATGCTTCTTCACCAAAGTTTCAGCCTGTCAGTTCTCTACTGTTTATATAATTATCATTAAGTGTTCCTGTCATATCTTGACTTTGCTGCAATATGTAACCTGCTCTTGCTTTAGTACATGGCCATTAGCATACACAGCTCAGCTGCTGCTGTTGTTATTCTAATTATTACCATAATGGCAGGGGCCAGAAGAGAAAAGCAGTTTTAGACATTGTACAAACATAGACAATCCCTGAAACGAAGAAAAAGTTTTAGTGTTGCTCAAAATAATTCTGAAATAATTGCTGTGATTATTCTAGTCTCCCTTTAAAGTACTCAATTTTACCCATCTGAAAGCCACTACCAAATGGGATGTGTTCAATCCTCCAGTTTTTTGACAGAGTGAACTGTTTCACCTTAGCTCTTCCTCACTACCTCACTTTCCAGCTAGTTTTAGTGACGATGTTGCAGCTATAGCAGGACTCCACAAGACTTCACTTGCCAGAAATTTCCTATGTGCTCTGGGGAATCCAGCCATATATCAAGTATGGCAATGGGTTCCCAGCTTCTTGAGAAACCTAGCCTTTACTTCATAGTTGCACAGTCATCTGTCCCCCTTTTCCACCCCCTACCCAAAAAATAGCCCTGCTGGGTTGGCTTTTGTTTTAGTTGAGGTCAGATCTTCACCTTGGTAATGCATTTGCCCCCAGCCAGCCATCACTGGCTGGTGCTGCGCAATAAATTGGCAAGTTGAAGCCATGCACTCATCTCACTCGAGTCACTGTCACCAGAGGGATGTAGCACTGAGCCCCAGTGAGATAGTTTGCATTTTGACATAGCGCCAGCACTCATCTGCATAGGAGATCAAAGGCAGTGGCTGAAACATAGAAACAGCTTGTAAACAATCGGGCTGTGCTCATTAATACTGATTGATTACATTGTTTTCTTTCTACTTAATTCATCTGGGAGATCATCCATACTGAGTGTGGATGGGCCACTGTAGCATAAAGGATCATGCTTTTGAGTCTTAGATGGTAGTATAACATCAGGCTGGCACCCCAGGTAGATGCGAAAACAGCACCAACAGGCCTACAGTGTGAGCAATAAAACATGAAATATGGATGGAGCATGTTTTCTAAGCTTGGGGGTTAGAGGGGCAGAAGTGAAGGCAAGAGCTCCCTGGCTGATTCCCAGATTGACAGGCACTGGACCAGGATCTCCTGGTCCTTCTGTCAGCAGGAGCTTGGTACCTTAATGCCTCCACACATCCTGGCCTCATTTGACCTCTGCAACACATCACTCACCTACAGAGCAGGCCAAGGAATTTCTTTACGTCATAGGAGCAAGAGGAGAAAAGGCACTTGCCTACAGACAACCTGGGAGTGAAGCAGGACCCCATCCCATCCTAATGGCTGGAAAGCTGTATGGACAGCACATAACAAGGCATGCTTGTGAGACTGGTGCTGGTCATGGACATTCAGGAAGGTTATTCTGCTCCCTGGTAACAATTCTGGGAGGTTACTGCATTAATGCTGTTTGGTGTTATTGTCTTGTATCGTAATGTTTCTTTGATTGGGGCTGTAAGAAAGGGGAGGACACCAGGATGGGCAAACCTTAGGATTTGGAGTTTCCAAAACCTGGGCTCTCTCTCTGGTTGGGGAGGTATTCTCTGGCCAAGATGCTGCTTCTTACATCTGTAGAATGGTGATAATACTCCTGGCTGGTAGAGGAAGGCTTAATTGATTAATATATGGAAGACACAATATTAATGCAACGTTATCATCCCTGGAAAATAAGGGAAGGCTAAAAATAGTGTAGTACTTTCTGACAGTGCTTTTGTTATTTTCTTTTTATGTTCAGTTCCTTTGAGTCTGTCTTTTTCCTTGTTAGGAAATCCTAATTAACATTTTCATTTTCATTTCATTACCAGGCCCAAGTTTTGGTACTCTGTAGGCAGCCATTAATCATTCAGTCCCCAAAGGAGATGAAGGTTTCTCAGTGTGAGGAACACTACAGATATAGAGGGAACAGACCCTGCCTTCAATACCCTGGAGGGAGATAGTGGAGGGGCAATGACTTGCCTATAGCCAGACTGAATACAGGTTGACAGAGCCCAATTTCCTATCCCCTGTCACAATACACGATTGTCTGGTGGGGGAGAGACACAAGTGAACATGCAGACACACACTCTCACTTGGGACCTGGCATGAAAACAGCTAAAAGATCCCAGATGAAAGCTATCTGTACTATAATTAGAACAAAGGTTGTCTGGGAAATGAACATTTCGTGACTGCAGCAAGGAAGAGCTCTAGGAGCTCCACCATAAAGCAAGGCACAGGCTTTCTGAGAGAGTTTTGTCAGCTTTTTAATACTATTATTTGGGCCTACAGCTTTTAAACTGTTTTGGGTTTCTATTGAAGCAACTCTGGGGTTGAAAAAGTGCACTGAGCTCTGTGCCCCCAAACCTCAAGGTGCCCATCCCCAAGAATTCCCATATTAGTGTGGCTGATGGGGTGGCCATATGGAGACAGGAAAGGAGTGGAGTGAGCAAATTTGATCTCCAGGTGCTCCTCCATGAAACACAAGACTAACCAGCTGTATGGTATCCACACAAAACATCAAGCTCTTTACCCTGCCTCTGACAGTGCAGATGTTTGAGGTTCATGGGAGGGTATAGACAGAGCAAATATAGAGATATACTTGGCCAACACATTAATTTTGTATAAAACATTTCTGAAGGTTTATGTATAAAAGTAGGAGAGGGGGTGTTTGGGAAACAGGACTGGAGGAGGAGGAGAATGGGGAACAGGAAGAGGAAAACAAGGAAGAGGTGGAAGAAGAGGAACAGAAACAGGAACGGGAGGAGAGCAGGAAGAATACCTCCTCCTACCAGCTTGATTTCCATGTCCCTTCTCCTCACACAGGCTGCAAGTATGGGGCACGCCTAGCACCTTGCTAACACTGCCTGTGTCACTAACAGGCTCAGAATTAAGGTAATGAGTTTGAAGTTTAGGAGGCTGAACATGTGGCCTGGCTCCCTCCCTCTAGCTGGGGAGGCAAGTCCAGCATGATGGGGTGGAGATATCGGTTATAAATTATTAAGGCTAGAACAGAGGCTCAAGCACTGTACACTAGTCATCAGTGTTAGCACTTCCCCTGCCATGGCTTTGATGTATTTCCAAGCAGCAGCTTGATATGTCCTTGCTAGATAACTATACCACCCCGTTTTGGAGGAAAAGGGAATTTAGCATTATGGACAGAGACTGCGCAGTGTCACTTACCACTCGGGCATGGCCCCTGCTTATTTACAGTGAGGACATGGTCCTAGGGACACCCGGGAACATGAAGATGGTAAGACTCGAAAGACAGTCTTTACCACAGCATTTGAGACAACCTCTCCTGGATTCATTACAGCAAGTGCCTCCTGACTTTGAAGTGCCAAACAGAGCTTTGGGCAAGACCTGAGATAAAGGAGGTCTGGGGGTGTGAGGATCCTTCTCTTAATTTTCTTCTCAACATTGCAAAATGACAGTGTCAGTAATGACAGTTATTAGCACTTGCATGAATGGCCTGTCTTCATCAGACAGACAACAGCACAAAAGTTGTAACAATACCATTAATAATTATATGTGGGCTGACTTATATGGAAGCCTCCCACCTCATATACTCTCTGCCAAAGAAGCTATGTGGAGCAGGGTTGCCTGCATATGAATTAACCATGGTGTGAATCTCTGTGGCTGAGCTTTGTTCTGCACGTGGTAGCGCACGCTAGCTGCATGCTGAAAGGCTAAAAACTTTGCTTCCTCCCCTCCAAACTCCTGCAACTCGCTCAGCAATAGGGGAGAATATTAATGCAGTGCTCAGCTGTCACCTGATATTCCTGACAGATCTGAGGACTTGTACTGCAGTACAGAACTCCTCAGGGAGGGAATGGATGAATGGGCAGATAAAAACGATCAGGGAATCTGTAATTCACATGTTTGCTCATGATTTGAAATGGGATTCTCATTTTTCTCACTTTGTTCTCTGCTAGGCATTTGCAAAGATATTGAATTCTTTCTAAAAATGAAACCTGCTGTGTCTTTTCTGAAAGCTCTCTCTTTCAGAGCTTGTTCTTTCCTCACTTTTACAGGCAACCACAACTATGGTACAAACAAACAAAACCCCACAGATATATAGATGTCTTCAGTGACCTGAGCTTTTGGCCTAAAAGCTCTTTGGATTGGATATAAATGCTTTTGCCTCATCCCAAAATTGGCTTCCGCAAGAACAACAGAAGATGAAGTGGTTGTCCGAGCCCAGGTGCACCTTATAGTGATGATATAAATTAGTTCCTAGCACTCATCTGACCCTAATAACCATTAAAGCTCAAACTGAAGCTGAGTGCCGTCTATATGAATCAGATGGCATATTTCTCAGGTCCTAACTCTGCAATGGCAAACAACAGTGCTTTGCTCAATGCCTTTAGCTGTGTAGCATCCAGTACTAAGTTAGACGAACTGAGCAGGAGAACGGTTGTTCCAGATGAGGTCAGTCCTTTGAGCTCTAGAAATTTGACTTGATTCTGATTTTTCCTCAACTCAGGGGTAAAAACAGCTAAACAGCTCAGTTTTTCCACATCATAAATGCAGTAATAGGGTGGAGAACACCTCTGCAATTGCAGTGTCAGTTTTTGAAAGGCAGCAAATATTCTGATGGGTTTTCCTTTTCCTGCTTGTGTGTTTTATTCATTGTTTATCTGAGTTTTGCTTTATTTTCTATTTGCTTTCTAATACCATAGCTAAGTATTTCCTTTGGGTAGTATGTTGCAGCTGATGATCACTGTGTATGTTATAAATGCTGATGGCTGGATTTCTGGGGTTGTCGGTTTGTGTTGTTTTGTGTATAACTGCTGCTTCCCAGGTTTGATAGAGAAATGGTAGGGTAGTTCTGACTGCAGAGTTTGTGAGTTATCTGAGCTCATGGATAAATAGATGCGTTAAGCATGTGGCTCTTTGCATTAAAACAATAACCGTGTGTACTGAAGAGCACATTACTTTCACTCTAGGCTTGCACTACAGGTGATTTCTCAGAGTGATAGCTAGATACTTTTGGAACTACTGCCCTCAAAATAAAGCCTAGATTTCCAACACTGGAGCATGAGCTACTTTCTGGAGCACAGTTTTCACCCTTGAAAGCTCCCTCAAAGCTGGTCTTAACTGCTGTGGCAATGTTTACTTTGACTTTAGTATGGGCAGGATCAAACCCAGAAGCAAGATAAAGAAAAAAGAAATGTTTAGACTGTGTTTTGCGTAGTAGAGCCTTTAAGCAAACCTTCCTTCCAATAGCCTGGGTGTTTTAATGAGGGGTGAACTGAAGTAGAACTGAGTGAATTGAAGGGAAGTGAATGTAGGTTTTACCAGCCTCTGGCAGTGGAAGCAACAGGCTCTGCATATTTATTGATTACAGAGTGCTCTACATCACGGGAGGGGGTATTCAGAGCTAATGGTGGGTGTATTTGTTATGTCTGGTTCAAAAATCAGAATGAATAAATTATAAGCAGTGGAATGCAATTGGACTGCTAACAAGTTATTTTGACTTGCTTACATGCGAGAGGATGGAGGGTGGGAGGGCGCCAGGCTGGGCTGTGAGCTCTACACAGGTAGAGAGGGGCTGAAGACTCAGTGAAGAGAACACTGGACACTGTCACCAGACCTGTTAGCAGATGACCGAGCAGCTGCATGAGTAGATATCCTTGTAAATCATGTATATAGTCTTGATCCCTCAGAGACCACTGATACACTTAGAGAGCTGGCCTGATGGGGATGCAGAGCTGAATAGCTCTCAAGCATGTCCAACCATGGTGGCCTTACACCATGCTCAGTTATCCTTGCTCAATACAAGTTGTGTATTAAAGTGAATAAGACGACAACAAAGGGGAAGAGAGACCCTTGCCTATTAGCTCTCCTGAGTTCACCATTTCCTAGTGAATATATTTGTCTGTGTCCATACTGGGGGTGCTTCTGAAGCCATCCTTAAGGCAGTGCTTACCTCCTTGGTAGACAGTGAGTCTGCAGTCATGGGTTTGAGTGGAGCCTGAGGACAGGCATTCGGTGTCCAAAGAGCCACTCAGACCTGATGACATCCCACATGGCACAGCCACGTCTTGCTGGTGGCTCTTCTTGCCCACTGCAGCCTTTCCAGTGCTTCTTGGTGGGCACCCACCTTGCCAGCAGGACAGCACAGTAGCTTGGCCACTGCTCAAGCATGGATGAGTGAACACCTGGAGGGTTCATCATCATGTCAGTGGTGACTTTCTACTGAAAAGGCCTCAGAAAGAATGCTGAAAATCTTTACCCTTATCTTCTTTCATTCCTCTAGCATGAGCGCCTCTGGTATGTCTCCTCCCTGCCTGAATAGGGGACCAAAACTGGTTGGACATTTTACTGACTTCATGTTCTGTGTAGATTTCCTTTAGCATTATTATTTGTCAGTGCAATGAATAAGTAAGGCTGTGGACTCATGGGAAGCCTTAGTAATTATTTTTACTAGTTTTTGTTTGTTTTGTTTTGGCATCTTTTCCCCAGGAAAAGAAATTGTAAATCATCCGGAAAGTTGGAAAGTTGTCCAATTTTTTTTGTCAAGCTAGTTTGCCTAACATGAAGAAAAAAAGCTCTCCCATTTGGATCACAGACACAAAGTCTAGTCTCTCATTCTGCTGTGGAAGGATTTGCTTGGGAAATACAAAATATTATATACCTACTGCTTGTGATAAATTTAATCCTCTCTCCAGCAGCAACATTAGAAGCCTAATTTGAATTTACAACAAAGCCTAGATAGCAATTCTTTTACTGCAGCAACATAAACAGCTCCTCATGTGAACAAAAATCAGGTACAGTGTGTTACCATAGATATTGCAGGACATTTGTGAGAACTAAGAATTTTATTCACTTATATCTTCATTTTCTTAAGGGTATGTGGTGGTGTTCTTGTCACACCTGAAGTTGGAAGGATGACCCCCAAAACACTTCAAATCAGTGACTGGGAGGGCGAGTCGAGGTATTTAGAGTCCTAAGCCTCTTTCAGGACATAGGAAGCAATGACTTTTCTCCATGTCTGCTAAGGGTAGACTGGAAGAAAGTGGTCCTGTTGTATGAGGGGGTACTTAAGCTAGACATAGAGTATACAGGGGTATTTAAGTCATATGTAGAGTATACAGGGCATGATAATTCATTGAGAAAGGAGGTCCCAGGGCACTTCAGTGGAGCTAGAAGGACAAACATCTTGTGGGATGGTCTGGATATATTGCATTTTCCCTTAGAGAAAGAGGAAGGAGTGGGCCATGTCTTCCCCAGGAAATAGCCCCTGGAGCCTGGCATCTCAATTTTTCTGAGATTCTGATTCTTAGGTAACTACTGTAGCATCCTTCTTCATCTTTAACAAAACTTCTCCTAGATCTGACCTGGTGTCCCTCACCTTCTGCAGGTCCCAGTGGTCTCCAGGAGCAACCTGGGCTGCACAAGGGCTGGACTTCTGTCCCTCCACCCATCTCACAGAGACTTTGGGACCTTCACTCCTGTTGCCATGGGTCCAATCTCCTCTCTACTCTCCTTCATACAAGAAAGGCTTTTACCTCTGAGCAACAGGGACCATCACTCAGGAGGCAGGCCAAGGACAAGATGCCTGAACTGAAAACAGTCTTACTGTAAGCTGGGACTCAGTGTATCTCAGCTTAGCAAACAGACAAGAGCATCCAGTCCTATAAAGATGTCCTGTGTGATAGCTTTGCTGTGCAAGAATAGGATCCTGAGATGATAAATTTAACGATGAGACCTCAAATACCTTAAGAACACAAAATTTGGTTCCCAATCACAAAAACCTAATCTGGAGGTGCTCCAAATGTATTGGACACATTTCATCCTCAATTAGGATCCCTGCCCCACACCCCAGTGCCTTTAATGGATTCCTGAGGCAAGGTCTGTGGGGAAATTGCATCTTCCAGGAGAAAATGAACTTTTTTGGAATGTACAGTGGCATCTCCAAGTGATATGCTAGCTCCTTTCTAAATATGTGGAAAACCCCACAGGCCAGCATGCTTAAAAACCCAGTTGTGACCAAAAGCAGAACAGAAAACCTGGGCCATGTTTATGGGCCAACAACAGTATGTACGTGAGCTAACAGTTTGAATCACTGCAGATTAACCTTCAAAGTCTGTCAGACCAGCCATAAGCACCTCCTACCTTCTAGGTAGGAGAGATATATTGACCTCCAGGTTACATTTAGGCAGGAGTGGAGATCTTCTCACAACCAATTGTTGCTGTTGTTTGCAACAAGCCTCTCAGCTAAGTGACCAAGTGCTACAAAGGCTCTGCCCCTGTCCTTATGTATCATCTCTGAGCTGGGGGAACCCCCTTACCCCACTGGTGAAAAACCAGCTTGCTCTTTGTTACCTCCCTGATCTTACCTGTCATAGGTGCCAATGACTGCAGTTTTATCCCTACCCATTAATCTGGGCTCAGGGAGTCATGTGGTTGAGTGAGAGCCGTGGGTTTTATTTATTTTCAGCATTACATTTCTAGCTCATTTGGCTGCAGGCAAGAGTTTGACACAAAAGCCCTAAGGAAAATGAGAAGATACCAACATTTGTTCTGTATTTCGAACTCCTGTTTTTAAGCTAATTGAATTTTGGAGAGCTGACTTCTGGATTTTCAGCTCCTGAGGGTAGTTACTTCATGAAAGTCTCTCTGGCTTGTTTGACAGCTGATGTCCTTCAGTAGAGCTCCCTCCAAGGTAGAGTGATGAAAAGCAGCGCCAAGAGACAGCCTGACTCTGAGCCCCAAAACACCCAGGAAGCCACCTTTCTCATTGAGGAAAGGTCTTGGGTGAAAGGGGTTTCATGCAGTGAGCCAGAGAAGCCCAGATAAGGCACTGCAATGTCAGCATGGGCTTGGTGCTAAGTTGCAGACCCAGAGAAGACAGACCTCTGTGCTTGTCAGCAGTTTAATGAGGGCTGATGATTTACTTGGAGCCTTTCTCTCATTCTCTTTGAAAGAAAGAAATTAAAAAACCCACCCTACAACCCACACCTCCCTCCTCCTGTTACAATTTCTTCATATAGGATATTTTCTGCTTTGTACCATTTTTGCCAGTAACTCACAGAAAGTGAGTCACTCTGTGCAAGCTGGAGACAGGCCAAGGGCAGACAGGGGAAGGGATGTGAATGCTGTTTTCCCTGCTGTGGCAGATCCCTTACACTGTGCTGCCAGCAGGTAAGCACTGCTCTTGGCTCTCACGCGAGGCCATATGGTGGGAAGTAGGTGGGAAAACCCTTCCCCATCCAAAAAGAAGTCCTCTTCTGTTGTGTGTGGTGGGGGGTTCCCATGCACGCTGCAGCTTTCCTCTACTCCAAGATGAGACAGAAGGCCAGGGTTTGGCTGCAGGGATGCTCTAGGTAGGAGAAAAACAGTTCTCCTATTAGAAGTTCAGTTTGAAAAGCCCCTAGGGGGCATGTGGGGTTTGGTTGATATGGCTACCAGTTTCTGCTGGTTTAACCACATCAGTCTTGTAGACCAGCAGATATACACTCCCTGACCTTTGGAACAAAAGGGAGCTGCTGGATTTTGCAGGAGAGATTGGGTTTAGTCCTACAAGGAGGGAGTGGCAGGCTGTGCACCTCCGTAGCCCTGCTTTTTGGTCAGTCACCCGCAGCAGGGCAGGGGGAGCGATAAGGCAGGTCAGTCTATCTCCTTCTGTGCCAGCAGCATTTTATGCTCACTGTACGCTGGGTCACTGCGTGAGCTGGGGCAGGATTGAGCCCTGTGTTCTGTGCTGCTGTGGTGGGAGTAGCTGTGCTCCGATGAGATGCTGGAGGCAAGATTTGTCAGGAGAGGTAGTATTTTTTATCGGAGCAATTCACAGAGGTGGATAAAAGGGACAAGCTTTAGAGCTCCCAGGTCCTTCTTCATGTCTGAAATAGGAGCAGTAAGAGACAAGCCAGGGAACTGAAATTCATAACTCTGGACACTAAACATCACGGGCTCTATAGAGATATTGGTTTTACAACACTTTATAATTCTTATCCCCTCCTCTCAGCTTACAGCTTCTTGTTCCACTGGCAATAAATTACCTGCTGCTCTCATTTTCTCCCTCCCTTTCCCAGAGGACTGAATGACTTTTTTACCTCTCCTTACTTTAAAAACATCCCTCCCCCACCTACTGGGTACCAACTACCTTTTCTCACCAAGTTAATTAATCAAATTAAACCCTGAGCAGTTGTTCTCAGTTTGTGTTTAGCACTGCAGCTCACACATCTATCCTGAACTTGAAGACAGGTGTGCGTGCCTGAAAAGCAGCTCATTTCACTCCAAATCCATCAGCTGCTTTAATAAAAGATACAATGCTTAAATTGGTTTGGTGTTGCTGAATAAAGTAGGCATGATTCCTGTAGGTATGGTGAACTGTCAGTTATATTGGGAGTTTTTTCTGGTGTACAGAGCTGGTGTGCCATGTTTGGGCTGTGGACTTTTGGCAAAGGAGACTTTTCTAACCCCTGGATGGCTGTGGGTTACCACTGCATTGTGAATGGCACATGCACGGGGGCTCATTTCCAAACTTGGCCACTTTGAACCACAAAATTTAACACTCACTGCTGATCCTACCCCGGTGTCACTTCAGGGCTTTAGTCACTGTGCACAGGCAAATTAAATGTGCAGCATCCCACAGCTCTTCCCACCGATGAGTGACAGAGAGAGGCTCAGGTCTGAGATGGCTCCCAGCCTGTCCAGGCTCTCTTCATTAGGCATCTAGAGTTTAAATAGCGTGAATCTGGGCCTCACAGTTACTAAAAATAGGGTTGGCTACATAGGCAAGTAAACACTGGGGCGTTGTTGAAACCTGGTGTTTCCCAGTCTCCAGTCCTAGCCAGCAGCCTCCCAGCCCAGCTGGGCATCCTGGGGAGCCTCCCGCTCCCTTGTGAGGATACAGCTTTGGCCCGCTTTTGCTGAGATAGAATCACAGAATCAGTTTTTCTGAATGAGAACTGTATCTCTGCAAAGACTACACTACTCAATTTAGTGGAAATGAAATTAATAAAACCTTTTGTTTTCATTTCTGGCCAGCACTGCTATGCAGTGATCAAGGTCTTCAGCAGTTTTGAGTTAGCCAGGTGCAGAAGATGAGGGAAGCAAAAACCAGGGCAATAGACCCAAGCTGGCCAACAGAACTATTCCATTACCTAAACATCATGCTCACTATAAACTGGGGAGTTTCCTGGGTATGTCCCTCTTTCTTCAGTGGTCATCGTCCCTGGAGGGTCTCGTTTGTTGTTCTGCTCCTAAGGCTTACTCCCCATGCTCATTGTGACTACTATATTGTCTGAGCATAACTTAGTGTACTTTATATTAATATTGCTATTAATACTGTGTTTTCTTCTTATTATTTTGTTCAATCTGTTTCTATTTCAATTCACATGTCTCCTTTCCTTTTCCCAGTTTCCTGTCCTGGGTGGAGAGGAGTCATCAGGTGATAGAACAAGTGTCTGAACAGTGACAGGCATCTCTCTTCATGAGAGATGGCAGCAAAACATGACCTGGCATTTACAGATGCCATCAAATAGGAGGGACATGCTTCTGCAGCTTTTGCAGAAGCCTAATGGACTGTGAGCAGCCGCTGCAGTGGGTGCCTGACTCCCTGAGTGGCACTGTCAGATTTAGTCACTTCAGTACTGACACTGGCTGAGGCAAGGACCCTACCAGACCTCTGAGTCCCTCAGCTTTTCACTCCATAGACTCCTTCAGGGGCGAGAGAGGATGGATAAGAAGAGTAGAGAGAAATGAGTTATTAAATGGTGCAAATGCAAATTTTGGGGGCCATGAGGAGCTAGGCAGCCTTACAAGCATTGCTACATCTCACGATATTGCTAAGAGCCCGTGGGTGTCACCCAGTGCATCCACAATGGTTCTTCCACTGAGGGCCATAGCCATGAGCTGGTTTCAGCCAAGTGAAGGACTTGCCTCTGAGTATTTCTTGGCCTTGGTAATACCTGTTTTTCCATACATGGTGAATGTAAGCTGAGGACAAACTGGAGAAGTTTGAGGAATCGTTTTTGTGACATGATTTCTGCATGATTTGTAAACAGTAGAGGTGATTGTTCTGTAAGAAAAGACCCCTGGAAGAACAACACATCATGGTCTCAAGCACTCCCTCCAAGTCATCCCATCACTCTTACCCCTTGCTTTGCACAGCTTCTGGTTGTAGCTAGCTCTGGCATACCTTTGCAGAAGTGTTTTCGGGAGATGTTAGGCACAGCTGGATGGCAGCTGTTTTGGACAAGCTCTTTCACCTGCTGGGGGGTGCCAGTTGGAGGTAATCATATTAAGTGTGAATCTGGTGAAAAATTAAGCCAGAAAATGTGGAAAGAAGTCAGCCAGCCAGAACTGTTAATTTTAACACTTCTTTTACGAGATCTGTTTTGATTTTTCCCTTCAAAACAACCTTTTAAGGATAAATTTAGCTCTGTGTGTTTAAAATAAATAAAGAGCAATTAAAATGGAGAGTCACCATCTCATTTCAGTTAAATCAAATATTTCTGCTCACTGAAAGTATTTGAGGAAGCCTGAAGTTTCATTTCAGAAAACTTAAAAATATTTCTACAATTATTATTATTTTGGTTCAGCTGCTGAACTGGAAAATTATTTATTTGCACAGCTCTGATTAAGGCAGAGAGAAACTTATTTAAGCACTTTAATTAATTATGGCTTTATTCCCAACTGAGCAGAAGTGGAAATTCCAAGTCAAAGGAAAGTATTGCTTCTATTTTCTTCATTACTTTGTTAAATGGCTTTGAATATGCATGTATTCCCTTCCACTAGAGTAGGGCTCCTGCATGCTGTTAGGAACCACTTCATGACATGAGTCATTTACTTTTTGTCTGTATCATGCCTATTGTGGCAGGTGCTGAAGTCATTTGTTTCCAGGTCTCAGTGGCATATTAATATTAAACAGAAATAACTGTGTTGCTTTTGCATAGTCACTCCACTGTTTTCCAAGCATACCACTCTCATTCCTAAATTTTTGTTGGTGATATACTATCTGGGGGTATGAAATAAGGTGAGGGGGGACACCCTGTAAAAGAAGGGTGAAAATTTGAATACTGATAACTTTTCATTTGAAAAATGTGTTGTTTTGTTTAATAACTAACATGTTCCTACTTGGAAACATGCCCTGTGCTTCTGTTCTCTCAGCCATGGTTGCAGGTCTTCTGCTGCACCTTTCTTTCCCCTCTGCAAAAGGAGCTGCAAGGGACGTCTCAAAGCACAGCAAATGCAGGCTGGGGAGTCTGGACCAGCAGAAACCTGGACCATGGGGAGCTTGTGAGGAAACTAAATTACAGTTCTTTGGAAGCACTAATGCAACATAACTGTAATGGGAATAATCAGCAAATGCTGCAGAACATGATCAGAGGTGGGGGAAGAGGGGAGAGGAATCAAAATGTTGAATTCCAGAAATGGGGATGGAAGTGCTCTGCCCAGCTGTTGGCACAGCTGGCTGTGCTGCCAGTCATACTGCCTGAGGGTACTGGGGCTCATCAGAGAAATGGGTGTCCCTTTCTCATACACAAGTGCTAAGGCTATGCCTGTCTTCTCTACTTTCTTTAAAACACGTTTCATATGACAAATGGCCAATCGATACAGCCATGACTTTCTATTTTTTTGCTCAAAACATTGATCAATAGATGTTGCAGCTGTCTGCTGTCAAAGGTTTGATTCACTGTGAATCTTACAAAAGCTGAACCATTCTGAAGTAATTTCTATTCTCCTTAAATTGCATTTGAATTTGCCTTGAAACAGCTGCTTGATGCTGCCAAGGGCTCGACCATTTCTCAGAATCAGAGTTTTCTCCAATAAGAAAGAAAATTGTCTTAAAGCCCTGCAGTCTTTTCTGGACCTGAGCTCAGCAATATCCCAGTGTGAGCGTAATTCCACATTTTTAGGGACTGGCTCCAGAAGAGCAGCCCATTGTGACAGAGAGCTGAGAGAGAGCAGAGAGTTGTCATGGAGAACAACACATTACCGTGGCTTTTGTTTTCAGTACTGACTAGATGAAAAATCTTTGGCTGCCATGAAAGAGAATCACCGGCTCTTTGCACACTTCAGTGCCCCTGGGACATTGTTGAGAGAGCAAATTCCCTGCTTACTGTCAAACGATCTGCTGCTTAAATGCTTATAGAGCAGGAATGTGTAGTTTTCCTTGAGATTGTTGAAAATAGCCATCGATAAGTACTTTGCAAGAAAAATGCAGCTTTATTTTCTGTATATGAGTGATAGAGGGTGACTGCAATAAGCCTTAGCTCTCTTCAAAGAGAGATGTCCCAGCACACTGGAAACACAGTGAAAATAAAGCAATAAATTGATGGAGGTGACCATTTACACATCCTGTGTGAACAACTCACAAATCCTCCTGATCCATTCTTTGCCCCTGTCAGCCAAATTACTATTGTAAGGCAACTGGTCAATAAGGCATTTTGTGACACTGGGCATCTTTAAACCCTTATCTCACAAACAGGTGCCAAGAAAAGCAGGTTCACAGCAGTTCCTTGCATCCCTTGCAGGGCTGTGGCCCCAGACTCCTGTCCTCTCTTCCAGCAAGAAAGTGAGGTGCTGTGTTTGTATTTGAGGAGTCCAGGAAACAGGGCTCTGGGGATTTAGCCACTAATATCCCACAGGCAATGAGAGTCTCTTATTTGCACTAAAAAGCTTGCCAGTATACCCAATCCCCCTTCCTCCTTACTCTCTCTCTGCAGTCCAGAGAGTCTTATAAGGAAATAATGATAGGATCAGATGTAGGGAACGGCTGGGTATAAATGGACACTTTAGACAGTTGAAGGGATGGGTCCATGGGAACCTTTTTTGATACATAGTGGTCCTGGACATTCTTGAAACTATCTTTTAGCAATTCCGTTGTAAATTGTGATGTCTCCAGCAGCTGAAGTGATGCTCTGACAATTTGTAGCATTTTATACCACTGAAGAGCAGGCTGGCCCCATGTTTCATGTTTCTGCTGGCCTGCTCTGTGTCTCAGACCTGGGAAAGTAAATAGGCTAGAGCATCAATAGACATACAATTTTGCGTTCTGTACTGATCCCTTTGGATCCCTGTCTTGATAATGCACAGATGGGCTGACAGACAATTTCAGGTTCCATACTGATTTCTGCAGACCTTTGTCACCTAGCCAGCTAGATAAATAATATCAGTTTCTTTGCTGATCCCTCTAGGTAAACAGATATTTTCAGATTCTGGCCCAGTCCCTCTAGCAAGCCAGTAAATAAGCAAACAGAGGGACAGTTCAGGTCCTGCTTTGAACTCTCATGTCCTTCCAAATTTGGATTAACAAGAGGCTCCTCGTCTCTCTTTTCCACCCCTCCTGCCTGCTTCTTGCCTGGCTGCTGGTTTGCCATTCAGCATCAGGAAGGGTGCACTGCAGCTGAAACCAGCAGTGAAACCTCAGGTTTGGACAGAGGTATGTCCTCTGCATTACCCGATTGTGCTGCAAACATCTGGAATGAATCAGAAGAGGGACTATAGGAGGGAGGACTAGAAAAAGGTACAAGCATGTGGTTTACAAACCTCACTGTTGAGCTCCTCAAGCCATAGGATACTCAGCTATGCTGAGTGAAGGTGAAGATGCCAGCTGACATTTGGCTGTGAGCTACAGTTTGGGACTGATGAGTCTCAGCAGACTCATGGCTTTTGGATGTCATAATGTGATGAGAATCTATGACTTGAAGTTGCAGCTACCTTAGAGCTTTGTGGTTGTCTTATGAGATCAGCATATCCCTCAGCCCTCTCCACCTCCTTGCTCTGGACTGCTGGCACTGTGGGGAGCAGGCTCTGATGCTCATGGCATATTTCTTTCATGATATTAGCATCCTGTGCAAGTGGCTTGCAAGCATAGACATATTTCCTGCTCATCTCACACTGCTTTCTTGCCAGGGCCTGGCAGAGAACCAGTACATCCTGATCTCCAGTCCTTTCCCTCTTTCACTGTCATTCATCAGTGTAGGGGACCGAGGTCTCAAAGTCTTCACAAACCAGCTTTTCCATGAGACAGGAGATGGACTCATGTGTCCTGGCTCCCAGGTCATGTTGCCCACAGTGAGCTTTGTTACTTTTGGATTGCTGCTTCACTGGAGAAATGCTGCCTGGCAAAGAGGATGGATCAAAAGGGGCTTAATGCTACTGCTTTCTGTCAGGCACAGAAATCTCAAAAGTCTAGAGGTTTTTTTTTCATTCTGTTAAGGGTGGTTGCATGATTTCTGTTTAAAATGTTTTATGGAGATAGCACCTGTACTTCTTTTCTAAGAAGATACATCTGCATGACATATTTAGCTAAGAGCACTGACAAATGCCCTGATTTGCTTCTACTGTCCCATTCTCTTCTCTTTCATGTTTTTATAAAGAGTTTCCATTCTCTTTTAAAATAACAGTAATGAAAAACTTACAGTGAAAAGAAATATTATAGGTTATTTTGGCTGAAGACTGTGGGATCTGTGGTGACCAGCAGAAACTGCAATTTGACCTCATGCTTTTTCCTTTTTTCCTCATTTGGAATTCCCTGCTATATTACAAATCTACATACACATCACAGCATCTCATTTGGAAGGGAGAATAGTGAGCAACATGGAGCTGAAGTTCACAGTGTTTTCTGGGATATTTCCTGAGAATCTAACTCAGAAGATCTTGATTCAAGACCCATTGCAGCTTCTGGTTTTTACCAAACCTTCAGGTTATTTCAGAGCTTTGGACGGGTTTTAGTGTCAGCATATACTCTGCTTATGGCTTCAGTTTGTTTATGGATCCCTCCAAATAAGCATAGAACTTCCCTGAGTACTCATAGCCCCAGTAATGATATCAGTCTCTCTACTAGTGAGATTAACTTAACTAGTTAGAAGTTGAAATATAAATATATAGAAAAGCTGAGGTATTTTGTGCATCTTCTGGATTTGTGGCATCCCAGGAACCTCCTTTTCATGCCTGATGGCCTAGCCAAAGGCTGGAAACACATTATTTGGTTAACAAAAGTTGAATTAGTTCTGTCATATCTTGACTGTAGGGACTGGCTCTTTATAAGAGAGACTAACAATCAGATGAGTTTATTACATGCCAGTGATGCAGTGAAATTCAGTTAATTTTTTTGCTGTGCTTCCCAGAATGAGAAATAGACATGCCATAAATGTGAACAATGCCATCACTCTGGTTCTGTGTCAGTAAACAAATGTAATCTGATGGTGCCTAAATGACTCTATCTCCTTCTCCTCTAAAGCAGCTTTTTGGGACCCATAGTATAGTTCACAACACCTGTGGCTGATCAAGAACTTTGTCCCCTGGCCTTGCTCTACGCTTTGGGTCTGCGCTGCTTGGATGGATAGGTAATACCTGTCTGTGTTGCCAGATAACCTGCAGAAATGAGTGAGGGAGCATGGACTGGAAACTCAGCAAGCTGCCATGTCCTTGGTTGAGGATTTTGTTGGGCTCAACAGGACCAGGCCCTGCCTGGTAATATGGGACTGGTGTGTTACTGTTGTGAGGTGGCAGGAAGATAGGAAGCTCACAAGGAAAATTCCCAGAAAGAATATATGCCCTCTGCCACATTCTCCTCAGGAAAATAAATATCTAATAACTTTTTCCCAGAAGAGTTGAAAGTTCTGTCCTTATATTCATCCTAAAAGGTATGACAGATAAATGATAGCTTTGGGAACCGGCAGATCATGACTTGAAGGTATCTGGTAAAATGGAAACAGTAAGTCCATCTGCAGTCCATGAAGTGCCACAAGTGCTGGAAATCAGCCCAAGGTAAATGATCTCTTTCACTTTTGTTCTAGTCCTTTTGATAAGAGAGAAAAAGGCTCAGGTAGGGGAGAAAAGGTAGGAGGGAGGTGGACCAAGTAGCTGAAGGACAAAAATAACAGGAGCAAGGGGACTTCGGCATGCATTCCCTTCTCTACTGTTCATTGCAGGTGGGGCCTCAGAGCATCCCAGGGCTGGTCAAATTAATGCAGGGACTTCAGCACAGTCATTCCAGTCCTGAGCACAGTGCTGGGTAGTAGCTCCAGACACAACCTGGAGAAGACACTGAGTCTGACATCTTTGCGTGCACCATTGAGGTTTATCCTGAATTAAAAGATCCCCAGGAGAAACCAGCAAACCTGATTCACCTGTGATTATATGACCTAGGAATCAGAGGTGCTTTTTTGTTAAAAAATCAACAGGATAGTTGGCTAAACTTTTGTCCCCATGTGGATACTGTTAGGTTATGTAACTAAAAGGTTTGTGTCTTCACACCCACAAGGAAGCACAGGCGAGCAATGGCAGGAAGGGGAGCCAAATACCCATCCCAGCTCCTCATGGACCTATCCCAGGGGCCATTAGCCTATCAAAGGCCCATCTGCACAAACCCAGCAGAGCACAGAGTACCAGAAGAAGGAGGAAATCCAAATTAAAGACTCAGAGAAGGCAACATCCTGTCCTGGCAATCACCCTTTGGACTAAGCAGGGTTATGACACACATTATGAGCATTAAACTCCATTTATAGCTATTTTCAGCAGCAAGAGGATGCTCCTCATGCTGTGTACGTGTGCATTTATGGAGGTCTGAGTGCAGCAATGGTGAACACACCATGGGTCGGAGGATGTGTGTGTCTGTGGTGCAGCACCAGAGCAAGTATACCTGTGCAAGTGAACAATTCCCTGGTGACATTCAAGCCAGACCAGCCAGTGAGCAAGTGATGTGGCCTGGGAGCCCTGTGTGGGTCTGTGTCTCCATGGGTGAGACATGGGAATAGATAGCTGTTACAGGAACCAGAGGATCCTGAACAACTGCTGGAGAGACTGTGGGGCCCAGGGGTTTATTAGGAGACCTTCTTGTGCCTGTGTGTGCATGTGTGTGAGGCAACAGGAGGGAGTGAGGATCCAGTACTGGCCACTGGATGGACTGTGTGTCTAAGACCAGCTGCTAGAGGCTCCACATTGTACATATCTAACTATCTAGCTATATCTCTCTCTCTTTATAAATATATCTAGATATATAGATATCTAGATATATGTATGTATGTATTTATCTGTGTTTCCCACTAACAGACATCATCTGGCTCATCATTCTGATGAGCATCCCAGAGAGGGAAGAGTTCAGGCCATTTTTGCTGTTTGTGTTTACATCAGTGCTGAGTATCTCTGTCCATGTGGTCAGCTACATCTATACATATATGTGTGTTATACACATGTGTGTGACTGCAGGGAGTAGATGTTCATCCTCACCAACAGCTGAGCCTGGGGGGTCAGAGCTGCAGCATCCTCACCTCTATAAAGCTACCAGATTAGGCAACTCCCCAGCAGATATATGAAGAAATGAGGTTTCAGGCATCCCTCTTGAAGGGTTTTGAGGTTTCAACACCATCCTCATACTGCTGTCTTATTCCTGGACATCTGAGCTGGCAGAGAGAACAAGCCAGTCTGCTAAAAGAAGAGATGTGCTGTGGGAATCCAGGCAGCAGGAAAGGCTATTGCTTTATCTTCATTTGCAGAGTGAAAAATCGCAGAGGCTTACACAGGATTTCCATAATGTAAGCCCTGTGTGAAGATCTGGATGCTCACCAGGGTGCTCTGTGCAGGGGAAGCTGTCTTCTCCCTAAATCCAGGGCTCTACAAGAAGCACTTTCTCATCCTGGGAAGATGCAGAGAGAGATTTTTGGAAGGAATGAAGAAATGTGTTACACTATTCAGGGTCAGCAGTAGGATGTGTGGTTATATTAGTTAAGGAAGGTGAGATGACCAAGTTTTGTTCTGTACCATGACCCATGAGAAGCAACCTGGGAAAGGGGATGTTTTGCGGCACTGTTAATGCAGAGATGCTAGGTGATCTATCACAAGCTTCTCAAAGAGTATTTTTTAGTCCAGGGAGGTAGACACTTCAGTGTCTTAACAGTCACCTCTTCTGAGATTTCGGGTCATTTGTCCTGCTGGATTAGGCTGCTCCCATCGTCCCCTGTCCCCCTGTCCTGTTCTCCTCTCACAGGTACTGGCTTAGGAATTCTTACCAGTTCCCTAGCTTTCCATCACATTTGCTATTTCATTTGACCTTCATTCTCTTTCTCTGTCCCACACATCACAAGACTTTCTCTGCTGATCAGTCATCTCTGCTGACCCTCATCTTTGTCCCTGGTGCCTAAGCATAACCCCTCCTCCGCAAAAGTGGGCAATACTCACTGCAGTTCACAACTGTCCTCACTTTTTGGACTGTCCACACCACCTGGTATCTCCCGTATGTATTCAACAGGGCACACACTACTCATTTTCCACATCCTTATCCATAAAAGGGAACATAAGGCTGTACATCAGGGACTTGCTACTCCATTTTTTCCCTCTGAATTAAGGGTAAGACTACAGGCTCTGGACAGCTTTTTCATTGTTTTTGGAGCAGTGTGAAATATGGTAGTTTGAGAAGAGGTGACAAGAAGTTAGGACCTCAGTGCTCTTTCTCTACTATTCCATTTTTCACAGAGGAAACAAAGCTATGACTTATAGCCCAAACTTGCCATAAATACTGTCTTACAGGAAGCTCGACAGGATGGAGAATTGGCCTTAGAGTAGCCCCATCAAGTTCAGCAGTGGCAAATGCAAAGTCCCACATCCCTGGTGGAATAATGGCAGGCAACAGGACAAGCTGGGTCAGAAAGCAGCTTTGCAGAAAAATCCCTGCAGGTTCTGGCAGATTACATGATGAACCTGCAACAGCTGTATGACCTGGCAGCAAAGCAAGCCAGCTACATCCCAGGCTGTATCAGCATGGGTGCAGCCACCAGGAAAGGGAAGGGATTCCTCCCCTCAACTTGGCACTGGTGAGACCAGGTCTAACACTGTGTCCAGTTTGGGCTCCCCAGTACAAGACAAGCATGGACACACTGAATGAGTGGGGCAGAGGTGCCCAGCCAGCCAGAGAAGACCCGGTTGTGTGAATCTCTGCTCGTGGGTGTGGGCTGATCAGAAGACCTCTTCTGCACCTCAGTCTGGGACTGCACATTCCTGTGGTCACTCAAGTACCCCATCGCAGTCCGACCCTTCATCCTTCTGCAGCATCAGAGAGATCTGCTGGGCATAGCACCCACTTTCTTGCCTACATCCTCCAGATTATTCTGCATAGTGCTGGGTACAGAAATATCTTAAAATATTCCCAGACATTTCAAAGTCCTATATAAAATCCTGAGTTAGTCATATTGGCCTAAAACACACTAGTTTGAGTGGGGGAGAAGTAGGGAGGGGTGTTTTTGTTTGTTTTTCACAGACAACCTGTGGAGTCTGTCTTCTTTTCTTGTAGCATTTGAGCTTTCAGAAATCCTGTTTTCAAGCTTTCCTCTTCAGCCACAGAAGAATGGAAGTTTATTTCTGGTTTAAGAAAGTTGAACTGCCCTGTCAGTTCTTGAAAGAAGATTGAGAACAAAGCAGCATCACTTTGAAATTCAGATAATGTAGCTGCAGTGCTTTCCAGATTCAGCTATGCACACTCCATTGCAGCTTTAAGTATTTGAGAGTGTATGAGGATTTCTCTGAGATATTTTCTCCCAAAGGATGCAAAGGGTGAGAGTTACAGAGCGGAGGACAGTGGAGAGCTTGGAGGTCCTGGAGCTTTGTACATCAGCTATAAAATTCTTTGCAGAATAACTCAAATCTCAAAACTGAAACTAGAAAAAAAAAGGAAAAAAAAAGCATTTGCTCTAAGACAAACAATAAAACACAGAGAGACAGTTGGGACAGAAAAGATTTCATCCACAGCCACCCTCCACTTGACCTCAAGCTCCCTGGCAGTGGGAGATGGCCCACCCCAGCTTGTACCTCAGCAGTGTCAACTCAATGTCAGACCTCTTCAGCCACTGCAGAGCCTTTCTTATGAATATATTTGCATGCATTATCAGAAGGTAATGTAGGATTTTTCAGGCTGGAAGGAAAATAGTGGAAGTGGGAGCAGAGAGTGGCAGATGCCTGGCAGGTGATGAAAGAGTGAGTAACGATTGCCTGATTTTCCCTTAATTTTCAAATTGAGTGTTGTCTACTGATATATTGCTCACCTGCCAGGAGATGGGGAAAGCATGCAGTATGAAGTGTGGTTACTGGAAGACATGCCAACACGAGCTTCAGACAAGCCTTTTGTGGCTGTTGGACCATAGCAAAAATTTAACAGTAAAATGTACTGGGAATGTAATAGTTGGACTAGTGGGAGAGAATACTGAACCACTGTGAGTTAACCTATCCAAGAAATTAACTTACTGTAGACACTACAGCTGACTATTGCTGGAGAGCTGCCAGAGAGTAATGAAAGCAAATAGGGATTTTGTAAAAAGAGCAAATTCTCTGTTATCTGAGAGAGGAAATGCAATCAGTTTAGAAGAGAATGACAGGAGATCTTTTTATATCTAACCTCTAAAAGCCCTGAAGTATATTAGATAAGGAAGATTTAATTGTGTGCAAGCAGCACTGCTGATAGAGAGTTAAGAACTTTCACCTGGGTTTGGGAGAACTTTTATAATGGATTAAAGATAAAGGGTTAAAAAAAACCCAGAACACCCAAACAACCCCCCACAAAACAAAACAAAACCAAACCACCAGAAAAAGTACCTTTCTGACACTTTGTTTCTGAAATTATTTAACACCACCATACCAGAAAACAAAGAACCTGCACAAATCTTCTGTGCTTTAATCAGATTACAAGAAATGGTATTAACTGTGTAGAGTAAGTAGATAAGAATGGGGATTGCCTAAGCCTGCTGGAGTTAGAAGTTCAGGCTATATTTTGCTGCTCACCAACAGAGAATAAACTATCGGTAGTGACAATCCAAAGAGCAGTGTGGATGCTTTAATTTGCTTTAATTAGTTTCAAGGAATCTTGATTGAAATTAAAAACCAAAGTGCTATGAACAAGCTGTTGTGCTAGCTTGGGAAGCAAAATGGTTTTGATAGAGCTTTGAAAATGTCAGGGCAGGGAGACCCTGCCAGCTGAGCAGGTTTGACAGCTTGGTTCAAACTGAAGGCAGGCTTCATGCAAGCTGTAATTCAAGCAGTGCCTCTCAGAATGAACCTTGGGCATTACTTAAAGAGAGAAAACTAGTAAGGATTTGTTGATGCCAAGATACATCTTAAGGTCTCTGTTTCACTAGACACACAGCCAAAGTCTGGCATCAGTTCTCCAGAAGAGCATAAGCATCAGCTTCCTGCCCAAAGTTGTTGGTTTGGGACAGAAAGTAGTACTTGCTTCAAAAGAAGCTGAATCTGCCCACAATATAACCTGATTTTTACTATTTTTTTAAAAGGAAATATAATCTGTTCTTGATGAGCTGCAGAAATGATCTCTGTCTGTGGAGGAAACATTTGCTTGGGAAATAAAATCAACACAGAACAGAGGCCAGAATTATGCTGGACTTCCTCACAAAGCAAAGATCATCCTTAAAGGAAATCCATTGAAACAGATGACAGGCAAACTAAAGGAAAAGCAGCACTGATTCAATTAGAGGTGCAAAATCACTACTTGACATGTTGAAAGCACTGACCATGCAAGCATCAGAAGCAGTGACAATGATATGAGGCACCTCAAATCTATGGGGCAACCACCAAGAACAGAGTGTAAAATGTGCATGAAGTCTGGTGATCGTGTCATTTGTGAATATGCTCTCAGCTGTGAGCACAAAGAGCAGCACTGCTGGTGTCAGTGCTCAAGGAAGATCGCAGAAGGGAACAGAAGTCTTTCCAGCAAGGAGAAAGCAAAGGCAAACTGGGAGCCCTGCAAACACTGTTTTTTGTCATTTAAACAGAAAATGAAAGTAAGTAACTTAGTTGGAAAAAGAAACTTGGCATGCTGTTTTCTCAGTAAAATAAAAACTTAAGACTTTCATAAAGCATGGGAGCAAGGTATTCATGGTCTTTAATCATGGTATTCACTAGCCAACAGGAGCAGTTATAGGAAATAAAAGATGTGCTTGATCTTAAAGCTCTCACTGGAATGCAAATCTCTTGGCGAAGGATGGAGGTAAGTCCAGTTTCAAGTAAATAAAAATGGTGATGTCTTGAATGTTTCCATATTGATCCAGCCACATAAAGAACTGGATCATTAACTATGATATTACTGAGGACAGCTGAACACCACTGTAGCATTCACTTACCAGAATGGCGACATCTCAGTTCATTTAACAGTAGGATGTGTACTTTTCATTGTGCTGCTGTGGCAAAAGTGGAAGTGCTCGTTAACTTTCCTGGGAATCAGATGCTCCTTCTGGATAAATATACCTGTCACAGCTTTACCAGATCATTATGTTAGAAGGGGATGAGCTGTCCTGGTAAATTTGCAGCAGATTAAATTTGAAATTAGAATAGATATTCAAGAGAAAAAAACCTTTACAAGTGAAATCATTGTGGAAAGCAAGGCACAGTGATTGGAGGGTCCTGGACCAAACCAGCTGGCAGGAGGGTGATCTGTGAGCAAAAGGGGTGATCTGCACATCTTGGAGCCATGACGAACAGCACATCAGACAAATGAAGGAGGCAGCCTGGCAAGCACACAGCAAGGCCCAGAGACGATGGAAATGCAGAACAGATCTCTTGTCTGCAGCTGTTTTACAGCTAAACAGACAGTAGTCAATCCAGACCAAAATGCTGGCATCTTAATATTACAACCCTCATGCACAGAGGAAGAGGAATTACCTGCAGTTTATAAACACAAGTGGTTTACAAAATTAAGATCTCCAAGTAGTGGATTGTCTAAGAAAGAAGCAGTAGTCTGTATCTACACACAGTGCTGGAGGAAATGCAGAAAATCTGCTGAGAAGTGGCCATGGCTGGATTCTGAGTAATACAGATGGTAACTATTGAGGTGTCTGACCTCAGAGGGGGGGGAGCTGCTGCCAACATGAAGCCATGACTGATGACAGTCACAGTATGTAATGAGATTTTTATAGGTGGATTACTCTGTTAGGTCTGGGAGGGTGCCATGCAGAAACCTGGAGGCAGCTGGAGGTACCAGAGGTGGGAGAGTAGGAAATGCAGCTCTGTGAGAGAACTGTTCATCCTTTTGCAAAGAAATCATCAAGCGTCAGTGGATAATTTGGCTATCTCCTAGAATTCCTTATGTCTGGGGCTTCTGTGAGATAACAGGGTCATTCTCAGAGGGGATGACTGTCAATTGGGAGTGGATATATTGGATTTCAGAAAATAAAATCAAAAGGTGCGGTCATGACTTGGGAGAGACTGCATCTCAAGAGTTGGTTATTTTTTTACAATGCTATTTAGATGGCTTTTGGCAAGCTCATGACCTCCAGGTATAGTCACAAATCAGAATTAATTGGTTTTCCCCTCCCCTTTCCATTTATCATATATGTAAATTTTCTGCTAAGAGACCAGGCTTACTTCTACACCAAGCAAAAAGTATGAAAATCATAGTAACTGATAACTGGTGAAGAATCCAGCCCCTGTTATTATTCTTGACATTGCTCAGAAAGCTGGAGTTGCTAGATCTGAATGGGCTATAATTGGCAGAATGACATGATTAATTTTGTTTAGTGGAATCCTTTGCGCTTTGCAGGTATTGCAATGTGTGAACTGGCACCTTCAAGTCTTCGGAGGTTAATGTCACACCACACTGCAATTAACTGATGATTTTAAAAGGTAATTATCTAAGAAAATGGAAATAGAGGTGGAAGAAATGGAAGTGTGAGCTACTTAGGATACCCCTGATCATAAAACAGCTGAATTAACTGAGCTTGATCAAGACTGCTTTTAAAACCACAGTATAGATAGTCCTTGCTGGCTTTGAAAAAAGGCAGCAAAGAATTTGGGAGAGTAACTATTAGCCACAGTTGTTCGGACATGGGGACGTTAAACATAAAGCCCTTTTCTTGGCAAAGGTCATCTGTATATGAAAAAGATGTTATTATTAAATTATTTTTTTAATTGTTCCACAAAGACTTAAGACACTATGGGTTTGTTTCTTGGTTAAGATGCCTGCTCAAATGCAGTTATTGTAATTTAATAAAAAGAAAAATTTGTGCATTCTGATGCATCAATTTTTGCAGTTAATTCAAACTACACAGAAATGTGTCAAGTAAGAGCTGTATGAAGAGATGGGAAGTAAAATCTTGCAAGCACTGCAACACCAGGTGAGTCCCTGCATGGATCTGTAGG
>NW_010190164.1:40718-43795 GCF_000695765.1 Mesitornis unicolor
TCTCTCATCTCAAGCTCTGCTGTTTTTGCAGCACCGCCTTGCCAGCATGAATTATCCAGGGTGGCTCCTGGCTGCTCTGGGGAGCCCCAAGCCAAGGCAAGCACAGCTGCTTCACACCGGTCTATGCATCCGAAAACAGCATTACCTGGGACAGATGGATGCAGGTTAGTAAGCTTGTATACACACATTATCTGGTTTTACTAGAAAGAGTAAGCACCTCTTGAGCTATGGTAGAAGATACAAACTGTTTCATGAACAGGGTGTCAGCTTGCTTGTATTTTTCTCAGGTGAAACATATTAATTTTGACAAAGGTGGCTTTCTTCTTATTACAACAGTGTATCTAAGAAGGGAATATATTCTGCTGGCTGAATCCCATTCAGGGATGTGGAGGAACCCATCCTGCACATCTTGTTTCTATGGAAACTAATGCACTTTGCATGATGGGGTGGGGGCAAGGGAGGAACAGGGAGAAGCAAAATAAAAAATAGAACAAGTAGCTAACAAAGTAGGATAATTCTATATCTTTTGTTGTCATTTGTCTTTGAAGATTTTTGTATCTCACTGAGGGCTGTCTCATCCATGACTGTAAGGCAGTCTCTCTTTAATCCTGAGGCAAAGAAGACTTCAATAATATGATGCTGGATTCATGAGGTACTTCGTAGAGACCTCTTAGGCTAATTGTCCTTGCTCCGGTGACTTCAGGAGCACCAGATTAGAGCCTATATTTTCTGACATGCCCATAAGAATAAATATTAAAATTCTGGGATGGAGTCTACTACCAAGTTCAACATCACTTCACTTTCCTTGACATCTGTGAAGCTGGGCACTTCCACTCCTGAAAAAGGATGAGAGAGACTGGCACTGTAAATACACATTTTTGAATCTGCATTTTCTGTAGAAATCCTGGTTTTCAGAGCAACTTTACCATCACGTCCAAAGAGTTTGAGTGGCCAAACCTCACTTTTCGGTAATTAGCTAAGATTCTATACAGCTCATTTTTGAATCATTAAGAAGGCTATAAAATTCAGGAATGCTTCTTGAGATATTCAAAAGGCACCCACCAATTAGATACTAATTGCCACATCTGGTCCTTTCAGGCATCCCAAATCCCTAAAGATGCAGATCTACTTGCATCTTTAGGCACTTACAAAACTTTGCAAGTGTGATCATAGATTAGTTCTGAAAATATGACTTGACATTTAGTATCCCAGTTCAAAAATCTTGCAGCATCTCCAAGATAAACCAAGCAGCAGAACAACAAAAAAACCCCTCACATTCTTCCCATCTCCTAGTTAAATGCACACTGCAGCACATCGTGCTTTGCCTACGGGTCTGTGTGATGAAATAAAGCAATCAAATGCGGTGTATAATAATGATAGCTGTTTCCAGAACTGTCAGGGCTCTGCAGTGTCCAGGCCAAACACCCCCAAAAGCCTTTATTCAGCTATTTTTTCCCAAACGCTGCACAGATTTATTACCTTTATTGACTTTCCAAATGTTTACACTTGGAACATTCATCTGTCAAAGCTGCTTGCTGCATCTGCAATCAATCTCCGTGGTTTCAGTGCCACAGACAGCAATACGAAAGCCTTGTTTTAAAGATTACCTAAACCTTGTGTTAGTCACTGTTGCCAAGTAAGGGAAGCTGGAATAATCTACCCAGAGTGCATGTTCAAAATTGTATCAGAGAATGCAATTAGCGTACACTGTTGTCACAGAACTTCAGGTTTCCTAGATAGACAGTCTTCTCCGCATCTTTGCTCAGATGGTAAATTGCTGACACAAAGGACAGATGCATTTCTTTCCATAGCACCTACAACAAGGCTCGAAACTCTTCAGAATTGGGAAACTGAGGCTCAGTTTACTGAGTATTCCCCCAGTTCATTGAACAATCCCATCAGCAGTTTATCCTGTGGGAAAGCTTCCAGTGTCTTGGCAAATTTCCTCCAGCCTTAAGACCAGAAAAGCAGGCAATTGGCTTTTAGCTGAGAGAAGGCAGGCCACCTTGTCTCTTGTGAACGCCTTTGTAAACAAACTAGTAGAAGTGTGCTTTCAGCTATATTGCAGGCTCTGACCAGGATGTAAGGGCCAGCAGTCACCATCTTTCCAATGAGTTCACAAGCTCTAAACCCAGCCATAGAAAAATATGTTCTGGTTTCCTTATGACATGGTCCAACTGAGTGAAGGCTGCTTGTTTTAAAGACTCCGGGCTATTTTTGTTTTTCACTTGATTTCAGCCAACAGTCTCATGCATTTATATATCTCATTCCCCAAGTGCCTGAGCAGCTCATGACCTCCTACAAATCTCCTCTCAGACATCCTTTCAAGGGGTGGCAGCATAAGCAACCTTGACTTATGGATGGCCCAGATTGGCCCATCAAATTTCCATCACCATAACAGGCATTTCATTTCCTCCTGGCAGTTGCTAGGCCATGACAAGTGCCCAATCCCAGGTAATGAGAGGTGCAGCTTCTTGGGTGATTTTTAGGTCTTATGGTCTCTTCAGCCTTGAATCACAGCCCTGCTCCACTGCAGTGTTTGCACCCTTCATGTCCAGCTTCTGCAGGCTGCCAGGTGACCTTTCAGCATCCTGGACCACGCGCAAGGACATTGTGGCAGAGCAAGGAGTTGGACTGATATCCAGTGATGGATGGAAGATGGCCAGCTGCTTCTCATTTCAACAGCAAGATGAAACCCAGGCTTCGACAGACCAACCCTCTGCATCCTGAGCCTGGCATCACTCCCCCTGCTAGCAGAGGAACAACTGGCCTCCTGCTCTGCCCAGCCAGAGGTATGTCATCCCCCAGTTTTGCCGCTGTTTGGGCCTGAAGGTTAAAGTTACTTCTTGAGGATTAAGTCTACTCAGTTGTGGATGAAGGAATATCTTCAGTCTGTCCATGCCCTATCTTATGGTCCACATCCATCCATTTTCCAACACTTCCACTCACTGCTTTTGTGGCATGCTGATGACATTAGTTTCCATTGATAAAACACATGCACAAGCTTTGAGCTTAGCATGTCTTTGCCCATCCACCTGTCTATTCACCCACTCACTTATTCCCCTATGCTGTTCAGC
>NW_010190164.1:43826-47054 GCF_000695765.1 Mesitornis unicolor
AGGATCTGTTACATCTTTGTCACATATATAAGGGTCCTCAACCACAGCCATCATACCAGGTGAATGAAAAATAGACAGCACCATTTAAAAACCAACAACATTACCAAGTGACACTTCCCTCCCCACTGCATTTGTCAAGGCATTTGTCACTCTGGCTCTTGTTCAGCTGGACCCTGCTTGGGTATTTTTGGAGTCATGTGCTGTTCCAAGCCCTTTGCAAATATCCAGCATCCTCATGCTGCTTCCTTTGCTAAAGAAGATGAGCAGAGAACGGCACTCACAGCAATGGCATTCCAAGAAATGTTGGGTGCCAAAGTGGTAAAAATAGCTTTGGAAAAGCTCTCCATGCCCACTCCACTCCACCCAAGCTCTGGTTCATTTTTCACCTTCAGCTTCACTACCTTCTGTATGTAGGCCAAGAAAAACAGACTTTATCTAATGCCAAGCTTCTTTCAGGAGAATAAAGTTCTTTCTTTTTTTTGGAAGAAGCAAGTTCCTGTCTTGGTTCCATTGCCCATGGAGCCACGGAAAGAACTGACTTCTCCAACCAGCTACCTAATCCCAGTCACCGAAGGAAGCGTTGAGAACCGTCTGCTCCAGCCCCAGGCTGAGCTCTTGTCTCTGATGTTGTCAAACTCTGCAGTGGAGACTGACACTGGCACTGCTTTTCTCTCAGAGAAGACAACTGCAGCCTGAATGTTTTCTTCCCCACATGCTCCCTGAGCCCCATGGCTGCATCCTGACCCAGATGTTTTGGATGTTTGGCGCAGAGAGGCTTCTCCTGCTTGTAGGACTGATGCTTGCTGCAGACAGCTCCTTGGTGCATGACAGTTCAGAGCGGGTTGTTTTCTAGATCTTTCTCTAGAAGACCAGTCCAGACTTTCAGCTATTCAGTCATTGGACAATCAGAACCAAAGTAGAACAGCCTCAAATTTACAAATACTAGAAATTTAATTATCTCCCTGCTCCCTTCCCCATCAAAAAAGCCTATGAAACTAACCATTGGGACATACTATTAATAGTATGCCAAGAATGCAATAGGAGACAAGCTCACATTAGATGCTTTTATGGCTAAGGAGAAGGTACTGAGTTGCAGCAGTGAAAATTTAGATAGCAGCTTTTTGGAAGGGTTAGAAATCCACATATCCCAGTCTTAGAGGAGCCACTGGTTGGTGGAAGTCAGGAAATAATTTTGTTTTGGATGGATTGCCATTTCCTAGGGTGTCTTATGCCTTCCCTGTAGCATAAACATTATAAGCAGTTGTTCAATCCTGTCCAGCAATTCTGCTTTTATTAGCAGTTCATACTCTACACTGATTTCTGACTGCAGTCACTGATGTCCTGGGGACTCATACTGCTTAATTGTATGGCATTATGCTAAAATTCCTATTTGGTCAAACAGGTATGTTATGCAAAAACAAGATCATTATGTTTCCAGTGTCTTTCCTAATACTCTCGTTGGTGCTAATGCTTGGAGCAGTTCCAGTCTCTTTGTCCCTTCTCAATGGACAACTCTGAGAGGAGTAATGGCTCCTCATGGCCAGGATAAATACATTTTTCTTTAGCTGCCATTCATAGCTGCTCTCCCTGGCAGGCAGTTTTGAGAACAATTATTTGGCCTGAACAAATGAATCTTTGCTTTAGATCCCATGGGATATGTTTTCATGGATACTTTATTTTGTAGTGTAATTACTGCTGTTAGTGTTAATGGGACTCATATCTTCAAATATCTGAATATCCTGATGTCACTGCCCCCCTGTGTGCCTTACCTGGAATTCAAGTGAGGCAAGGATCAGAAAGAGAAAAAGCAGAGGCCAGAAGCTGAGAAATCAAAGGCATTAAATCTGAGGGATACACTTACACAGGGAAACCCCTACTTGGAGTAATCTTGCTGGCAGCCCCAAGGGTTTATTCCCAAATACGGTTGTGCCCATCAGAGAAAGCATTCTTCTGAAAGATGTGAACACAGAGACAAAGAGATGGACAGCACTTGAGAGAGCTCTTACCCTGAATCCCTCTCCATAATTTCCACTGTAAAGTTTCCCTCACCTGGATGCCCATGCAGTGAGACAGCCTTGGCACTATGGCATGAGCCTCTGAGCTCTTTTTGTACTGTCCCTCAGCCATGCAACCTGGCAGCAGCACATCAAGACATCAGAACGGGTGGTATCGGCTGGTGGCTGATGATTTTGCAACTTTTCCTATGCCACAGTCCTGGAAAGCAAAACTGACTGAAGGTTCACACTGCAAGGTAGCTCAGGAAGAGGGGACATCTCCAAGTAGGGGGTAGGTTGGACTTGCAGGGCAGTGCTTGCCATCAGTCACACTACTGTATCCTTAGCCTGGCATCAGAGCACCCCCAGATTACACTTCTTGCTGCCCAGAGGAAGAAGCCACATGCTACAGGTCTCAAAAATGTAGGTAAAAATTCTGTGCACTGGTCAGAACTTCTCTGAGATCCCACCATAGCCTGCCAGAGCTAAACTGAGCATGCAGAGGTCTGCCAGAACCGATCAGTAGCTCTGGGAGGTGAAGGGCTGTCACCCCTTTCCTTCACCTCCAGAGACTTCTGCCAAGCTCTCCCTGCAGTCCCAGAACCTCCTGGTGTGGTGCCACGTTGCGTCCCATAGATCTATCCTGTACCCCACCAGTTTTAACATTCTTGCTGAGTTCATCAAGAGCTAGCACAGCTAGAGCAGCACACAGCAGAAAGACCCAAAAATCAGAGCCCACAGGGCATGCCTGGCACATCATATGTCTTCAACCTGCTGCTTTTTCCCCCCGCCTGAGTCTTCTAGGTGTTGCTGGGTTATAGCTTCAGAGATGGCATGGTGAAGCCAGAGCCCATCATGTCACATCACTAACTATGCATCCAACATGTCCTTGCATTACAGTCCTTTCTCTTCTGGTGTTACTGACACCATGTGGGATTGCTAATGATATGACTGGGGAGGATCTGGGGTGAAAGGCTGAGTGCTTTCACCTGCCCTGCAGAGATAGTGCAGGACAGCATCAGCAGATGGCCTGAAGTCCCTGTGCAATCAGCTGGACACGAGACAGAGCTTATCCTGCCTGGGGGCAACAGGAAACACTGGTGCCCCTGTCCAGACATGGTTTTTATGGTTTTTTTATCTATGTGTCTCACTCCTGTTGCCCAACTCCAACACATACCAGCAGGAACCAGCTGCAGAGTGGTGGTGGTCACAAGTGGTGTTCCCCAGGGCTCAG
>NW_010190165.1:0-525 GCF_000695765.1 Mesitornis unicolor
ACATTTGTATAACTAGGAAAGTAACCTGTAATGTGTGCTTGTAAAAATACCTCTTAATCTGCAACAGTCATTGAGAAATATTTACCAAAAAGACAGGTATGTGAATGTTATTCTCTCCTTTCTAGTGGGGTGTGATTGGAAACAAGCTTTCCCCAAACTGTTTTTGCGTTTTTAGGTTGATTTTTTTTAACTTTCTACCATCCTTGTGAATGAACAGAGCACTAAATGTAAATTAGCATTATTAGTGTAAAATGTTGATTGTACAAGTAGGATTGCAGATTAGTAGCAATAAAATCTTATATTTACCTAGCGTTTTCACTTAAAGATCCCTGACAGGTTAAGATCCCTAGATCTTTCTAGCCTGTTCAGGCTTCATTTCCCTCATTTCTCTTTTGTGGAGCGCGTATGCAGCTATCTTTTGTGGAGCGCAAAAACGGTGTAGTAACGTGCAGAAACAGCACACAACACTTTAGAACAGGAGGGGCTGGTGGCTCGGATTTAAGTAGGTGCAAATCCACTTAATTC
>NW_010190166.1:0-54144 GCF_000695765.1 Mesitornis unicolor
TCCCTAACGTTCTGTGATTCTGTGTGATAGTTTGCTCAGGGCCTCTTCAGCAGCACTCAACATCTTGCAAGATTGGCTCAAGTTATATACCTGAAAGTGCTATACTTAGAATAGTGTGATGCTCTTTGCATATCTAAGCACTAATACCAAAATCAGGTTCTAATATACTTTCTTCTGTCTAATCAAAATTAATTTTGCATATTGAAAATACTTTTCTACAGCTGTTCTGTGTGCTAAAAGGGAGCAGGTGAGAGAGAAGGAGGAAAGATGATGGGGAAAAGGGATTGATTTTTGTTTACTATTTTCCAGGGTTATTACAAACTTCTTCCTCTGCAAACCTTATTCTTTCACTTAACCCTCCCATGTTATCCATTTAAGCAAACATTCCCCTGTGACAGGAGGGTGACTCATTTCCTTCTGTAACGTATTTTAAGAGATATTTTTGTAACCTGCAGAACCTTTTAATGTCCAAAATTCCATGAAAGAGCACTGATCTCCTGAAAGACTTTTTTCTTCCCTTATTGATCTTCTCAGGTTTTAGTGGAATCATAGCATGAATATGAGTTTAAACTCTACTTTAAATTTAGCAAATTGTTAAATCTACAAAGACAGTGTTCCAAATTTTTAGCTACTTAAACTCCATACTTAGAACTTCCTTTTCTTTCCATCCAATACCAGAGGACATTCTTAATTTAACCCCTATGTATTGCTTGACATCTCTCCATTCAACTTCTCTGGTGAAACGTCAACTCCTAATCACATGGCACTCACATCCATAGGCGGTAAATCATCTTCACACCTCATTCCACTACAAAATTTATCCAACCACTATTTAAGAATTCTTAAACACATTAATTCAATACACTGCTTCTAATAAGGCATATGAAAATGTTTCAATAAATTCAGGCAAAAACCTTATCTGAAGACCTGAGGATGAAAAAAATTAATATTTTAACATTAATAATAAGACATTGCTAGGTATTTGCTATTCTGAAATATTTTATGTATGTATATACATTAGTAGAACTGGTAATCTACACTGGTAAGCAATGGTACCCAAGGAAAAATAGTTGCCTGGTATAATTAATTTCCCTGTGCCTAACACATACAAAAAGAGTAAATTCAGTAATAATGCCAAGGAGTGGTAATTAAAATAAAAAAGAAAAGATCTTGGCTTGGACACCTTAGTCCTACTTAAGTATTGTTGCAACCTAAGATGACATCTCTCAGAAGTCTCATTTTATCCTGTCGATCTTGTCCATTAAGCTTTTGTCCTTTCAACTAATTTGGAACCCACAGCTCTGCATCTGCCCTTCCCCAGACTTTCTTCTGTCTGGAGCTGAGCAGCACCAGCTGAGGAGGAGATGGGTGACAGATCTGCCAACCTTTTCTATAAATCCCGATGCCAAGAGCAATCACTGATGTGGTCAAATGTGTGCAGGAGATGTCAGCTTATGAATTCTACCCTCTAGGCACCGTGCATTAGTCTACAGCCTCCTCCTGAAAGAGGCATCCATCCTCTAGTCCTTTTACTGAAGTTTTGTCTTGAGTAATGAAGATTACCTCGGAAATGAGAGGTGCAGGAACATCATGGAGCAAAAACCTACGTAGTGTCATAACTCCAGCCACGTCAGAGGGAGGAGTTCATGGCTTTCTTTCCAAACATGGCTTTTCTCAGTCAATGGTTGTGTACTATGAAATGGAGGAGGGCTGATAGGACCCTTGGGTAGACCCTGGGCTTCCTGCACCCAGGCATGCAACTACAGTGCTGAACTCTACATGTCATTTTCTCAAAGCTCAGGTTCTCACGGACACCAAAATAGACTTATGTTGCCATTTTCCATAATGCAAATCATCAACCACAGTATTTCTTTTCAAGTATCCAGTCATTATCATTCTTTTTGGAAGTGGTGACTAATAGGCAGTAGCCACCAACGTGAATCAACTTGATATTAAAGCAGTTCTCAAGTGGGGCTCCAGAAGTGTCTGTTACAGATACAGCAGTATTAAGACATTAAGACAAGTCACCCGTTGTTTTAAAGCAATGTGACATCCTATTCAGTCTGCTTATTACACCACCTTGTGTTGTTTAAACATATAACTCTAAATGAAACATTAAAAAAAAAAGAGAAAAATGTTATTTTCAACACTAAATACTCTATGCTTCAGAGTTTGTCTTGGAGACCTTTCTCACAGATTGAGATCCTGATTCACTGCATAAAGATCACTTATGCAATCAGACAGAAAACTTGGGACACGATCCTTTGCTCTGAATAGACACCATTCTAGCAATTTGGATTATATGTGTTACATCTCCAAGATTCTCTGTATGTTCTCATATTACACCCTAGTACGTTTTACAGCAGTACTGGAATGGGTTTTATTACGTTTCTGGGTGAAGTATAATTTGTTTAAGTCTTTCTAAAGGATAAATAGAACTGCTTCAGATAAATTTACATTCACATGATATATCTCAACCAAACAATAAGGTTTTGCAGTACTGTGATATTTTATATTATATAAAAAATGGGGTAATATTGTCAAGAGCATAGCATCTACAGTTGGGGTTAATTTTCAAAATGACATTTCTCAGAACCAGTTATCCTTTTGGGTGCATAGGTTACTCTTTCTTTTTTTACCCTCCCTCATTATTCAGACAGGTTTTAAAATCCTGGCTCTTTGTACTGAGTTTCTGGGATATATTTAGGATACTGGATACTCAAGAGCCTAATGCCAACTAACAAATACTTATGGACTCCAGTACTGTGAAAAATATAAAGTTGGGGCAACAGTAGAGTTCAGTAAAGCTGTGTTTAGCTAATTATTTATAAGTAGGAAATAAACATTTTAAGACTGAGGTTGAAGATGTAAATATGGAGCAAGAGATAAAATGAAGCCTGAGACCTACAAACACATTTTTATGAGAGAGAAAATTAGAGCTGTTTGAAGAGCACAGAAACATAAGAGACAAGACAGAATGAGTTAAGATATGCAATTTGTTTTGTTTTTTAAATGAAGAAGTGTGGTAAATGGCAACATTTTTTTCATATGAAGTGACCAAAGGATTTAAATGAGAGTAGTCAAGAAAACTGCTAAGTAAATACCTTGAAAAGATACAGCCTGTGCATTTACATTAAAAGGCCAGAAACTTTTTTTCCATTTCTGATATATCAGCTTCATAGTGAAATGCAGCTTTGAGGGGCTTCTGTTTTTCCCTTTATATTTTATATTACTACAAGTCACTACAAGTCACATTTCAATGTTCAATGGATCTCTTTTCAACTACTTTTTGTCTTGGCAGATGGCCATTTGAAATCAGATAAGCTGGAAAGAGATTGGCATGCCTCCACAAGCAAGTCCAATATTCTACAAATATTAAATTTAAAATTCAGAATAAAATAGGAAACATCAGTGTTTCTCATAGGATAAGTTTCAAAGATCTTTTAAAGATAGAAATATTTCATATAAATGTCCAAACTAAAAGATGAGGTACACATTTAATGCACACATGTAATGTTCAAATTAATATTTTAAAAATCTTGCTTGTCATAATGGAATTAATAAACAGTATTACCTTAAAGTTTGTATACATTTTTTAGGCTTTTTTTACACTAATTCTATGACATAATTATGAAAAATAAGTATGTTTTTTTCTCAACAAAAAGGAAGCACTGTGAGTCACAGGATCTGGCTCTGGCCCCAGATACATCCTGTGATTAATTGTCCTGGATGCATTCTCTGTGTATCAAAGTTCTTTTTCTCTAAACCAGGGATATTTACCTAAATCTGAAAAGTTTAGGTTCTGGACAGGAGTTCAGATTCTTACTGTGTAGTAGTTGAGACTATGCCCATACACATTCACTGAGCATTTTTTGGGGTGCACAGTGATAAATCTAAATTAATTAGTTTTTTCAATAGTGTGATATGGTTACTAAAATAGTTGTCTCCTTCAGATTTACTCTTTAGGTATTTTAGTGTAAATTAGGAGAGGGAAGAAAAAAAGAGTTTCAGTTCCCTGCAAACAGGGATGTTAATTTAATTTCCTGAACATACCTAGCAAGCATATCTATTTTACATTCAGGTCACACTTAAGAGCACACCTTTCTGAAAGCTTTTCTTTAATAGCTTTTCATCTGGCTCAAGCCATCACTGCCTGACAGCCACCCCTGGACCTCCACCCTTGCACACATACCCTGGGGCAAGCTGCCTCTTCCCCATGGTGGGGTGCAAGCATGCAGGTGGCTGCAAACTAAATCCCAGCCAGAAGTGGCTATTTTTCTGGGTTCTCTTTCACACAGCTCCCTGATCTAACAGGAAACCACTCCACCCCTTGTGCCAAGACATTTCGGAAGGTAACGCAGAGCATGAATGAGCACTTTTTTGCACTGAAATACACAGTACTGCCACAAAACACGTAGCCATGGGAAATACCATCCTTGAAACATACTCAACCAGTAGAACTTAACAAAACAAAGCAAATGTAAGTATCAAAATAAAACCTCATCCAGGGGGCTATGCAGCCTGGGGTGGCTTGCATGCAAGGTGAAGCCCCCTGTGGAGGGGCAAAAGGGCAATCACAACTCCGCCTGAGTTTTTCCTGGAGCAAAAAAGTAGGTGCTGCATCTGCACGACACCATGGCAGCTTTATGAGAGTGCTGCGTGCAGTGGTCGCTTTTCACATCGCCACAGTGATATTGCAGCAATAGGATTTCTATCGGAGGGCATGGGAACATACACATTTTTATCACATCTCAAATGCCGTGGCATAAACTGGTGAATTCTGGAGCAGTGTATTTCTCCTTGTGTCCAATGTCAGCTGACTGGCAGCAAAGAACGAAAGGATCCATTATTAGCTATTATTTGAGGACAATATTTTTTTTTTGTGGATGTTGAATTAAGATTCAACTGGAAATTAGAGCTTTTTGTAACTATGAGAGAGTTTGATTTAAAGTACAGGATGTGTATAAAGGTCATAAGAGAAAAATGAGGCAGCTGTAGATTATGTATTATTTATGGATATCGAGAAGAATAAATATTCATAATTCAAGGAAAACAGATAACATGGGGCTAAGTTATTGAGTGTTGTCTACTAAAAAAAAGAAAAAGTCCTTTCAAATGAAGAGAGATTATTCCTTACTGTATGTGTAAAGACAAGCTAGAAAAGTGTGATTTGTTTGACTGTGACTCATTCCTTCAACATTTGACGGATATGAATCAGATGACCTTCCCCTGGGAGCATATGCTGAAAACAAACTGAAGTTTCTGATTGTTTAGAAGCCTTCAAAGATAGTTCTTACAGTCAACAGGATCATCTTCATTTAGTGCTCATTTTTTGTTGCTTTTTCCTTTCCCTATCAACCACAGTCAAAAAGAATTATTGCCTGATAATGACTTATCTCTCCAGTCTGGAGGGAGTAAGGTACTTAACAGATAATGTACTGGACCAGAGGATGGAAAAATAAGGAAGGAGGAGAACTCCAGCCAAGCGTGTTGATGGTTGACTTGACACCACTGTGCCAGAAGAAGAACATCTGAGGGCACCAAATCTGTGTGAGAACACTTGAGCAAACCAGTAAATTGCCCTGTGAAAAGGTCTGATCTTCAATTCATGGACAAGTCACTTACTGAGAAGGTCTCCCTGGAAACCTTCTTTTCATTTTTATGAAATGTTCTCCATCCACCTGATGGACAATGACAAAGTTGATTTGTAATCGCTCCAGTTCTTCTGAGAACTCTAATTAACCTTGGGATGAGGTCAAAAAGTCAAAGCAAACTTCCTTGCCAGTAATGTTGGCAGCCAGGAAGTCGCCATTAGTGAAAAAAATGTTCTTTTTATTCCCACAGTTGCTGTTTTGTCTTTTGCACTTTCTGAAAGTCAGCCTACCCTAGTCGATAAATCTTATTGCAAATCAGCCACAGAAAATTTGGGACTCAGCTTGGGATCTCCCACAGCAATGAAGAATGCAGCTGTGGACCTGAAGAAGTGCATGAAAGGAATAATTTCCACTCAATAGGTAGCCACTCCCAAGAACTTTCATATGGTTGCTCACATCTGTGTGGCTCTAGATATATGTCTTGCATGGAGGAACTAATCCCAGCTGTCCTAAGAACTGCAAAAGGCTTTCCAGCTCCATTAGAGAGAGAGAGAGAAAAAAAAAAAGAAGAGTTGTCTTCTGTCTTAGTTATCTCAATTTAAAAATGAAGATTTCTCCAGCAACTGAAAGGAAACCAAAGCAGATTTTATGACTGTAAATTGGTCCTCAACAGTAAAGTGCTGACATTCTTTTCAGTATGATGGGGGAAAACTGGAAAACACTAAAACAAACCTAAGAGAAAACATGGAGAGCTAACAAAATGGTAGTTTCCCATGATATGTGGCTAAAGGAATGGAGAAATCGTGCTTGTACTGCCAAGGCATATCATAGGGGACTATGGGCTCCACACAATATTTGGGCAAACTACAGTTCTGGTGAAGGCTTTCTCAGTCTGCACTCTCTGATAAAGAAGTCACACAATCTAATCTTGGCCACAGTTTGGCAAAATTACAGGTGCCCAGTAACTGTGTAACCTCATCTAGGTGTTCCTGCTCTGGCAGGGGGATTGGACTGGATGATCTTTTGAGGTCCCTTCCAATCCCTAACGTTCTGTGATTCTGTAACTGCCTCTAAGTGCCTGAAAGGAGAAATACAGTGCAGGGAGAAGAATTAAGATATATACAACCCCAACAATAATGGGATGTGAAGGAGAGAGGACAGTTTTGGCTAATTTCACATGAAAAAAATACCTGACAGTGGATACAGAAGCATCTCTCTTACATGAGATATTTAAAAGTGAACGGAACAAAATACCAGCAAAGACACTCCAGGAAAAAGCCTTGTTTGAGCAGGAAGATGTACAAATGCCAGCGTTCTTCACTAAGATTGATGAATACAGGAGAGGTATGTAAGATTTAACAACGAGTAAAAAAGCTGGTTAATGAATTATTCTAACATAATTACCAGGGATTTTCCACAGCTTTTCAGAGATGAGAAAACACACCATTAGTTATTCATCTTTGACAATTCATGCTAGTACAAATCCCAGAGCATCACTTTGTTAGCCCCATCTCCCCTCTTTTTTGATGGATTACAGTAGTACCTCAGCATGTTGCTAGAAGCTGATGAGGTCTCGCAGGAAGCCCAGAAATGGAGTACCATAAAAGCTGGGGAAACATATAAATAATTTACAGCCAAAATAATATGAAAAGACTCCTTAAATTAAGATTCAGGAAATTCAAAAGCAACAATTTGAAACATAAAGATAATATATTAGATGACTGATTTCCTCTGCCTTTTAGAACCTTGCGTCCACTTTCTACATTGTTTGCATTTTGCTCCCTTCCACTGCATGGCTGAACCACAGAGGAAGACTAAAATTTTTCGTAACAAAACATCTTTGAAAAACTTCCTGGGAGGAGCCCTTGATTTTATAGATAGCAGGATCTTCCCTATTAAAGAGGGAATGGATGTTTACATTGGAAAATTACATTTGTCTTAACACAAAACTAACCCAAACATTAAACATTTTTCTGCAGATCAAGTGTATTTGGTTAAGGTAACCAAATCTGTAATTCCACCTTCCTAATAACATACAAACATTTTGCAACTCTGCATGAGAGAGCTTTCCTGACAGCGATGTGCCACATGGGGTAGCACAATAGTATAAACTATTTTTTCTGAACCTGAAGAAACGATACAAGATATATCCAGCTTCTTCCATCTCTGTTTGCCATTTCTAACACATTAAATATTTTGGATGCATTAACACTTACATGGGAGATGCCTTCCCTCCCTGAGTGGGTATAGGATATTATCAAAGGCTCCTGTTACCCCATTTGCACTGACAGAGATTTGCCAGAAAAAGGTTTACCTAGAGAGATTGTTAAAAAAAGAAATCCAGTAGTAATGGGCTTCAGCATAAAATTGACACACTGGAACAGATTAGCTAGGAGGCTAATTACCCTAATCATTCAGTAATCAGAAAGGCATTTCTCACTTCAGATGAGCTTTGAAGAGTGCATTATTGATACTAGTATTATTTTAGACTATATACTAGAAAACACAGGATAGTCCTGGGTTTGATATTGTCAAATTGTTACCAAACCATAGTGGTTGGCAGTGTTTTGACCCTAAAGAAGGTAACATTTTTTCAGACAATGGCCAGGCAGGGATCAGTATAGAAAAGGGACTTCTACTGGTAGCTGTTACTGCAACTGCAGCTTGGCAGCCAGTTCTCCCTATTTTACCCGTAGGTTATTGCTCAACAACACTTAACAAAGACATAACATTTACATACATACACCTTTTAAACTTCTCTGTGGGTCTGCCCATGGCTGCAGTTTTCCTCATGAACTGCTCTGGTGTGGGCTTCCCTTCCGCATGGTGCAGTCCTTCCCACAGACTGCTCCAGCACATGCTGCTCATAGAGTGGGAAGCCACCTCCTCACGTGGCTCCACCACTGCACTTCCACAGGCTGCAGACAGGTCGACCTGCCCTCTTGCCACAGGTTGCAGGAGAAGCTCTGCTCTGCACACCTCCTCCTCTTCCCTCTCCTCTTTTCTTCACAGACCCTGGTGTCTGCACAGTTGTTCTCCTCACAACCCACTCCTCTCTCCACGGCAGGTTTCTTCTGCTGATTCTTGAAGAGTTCCTGGATCTCTTGGGCTGTAGTTGCAGCAGGGCTTGAGCTTAAATTCAGGCTGGGTCTCTGCCGCCTGCACTGGGGCTGAGCTTGTCAGGGCTGAGGCAAGAGAGAGTGGACCATGTGCCGTGCCTCTCTCAAATACATCAATTTGCAGAGGCGCTGGTTGGCTTGGCCCTGGTCAGAGGTGGGTCCAAAATTTGAGCCAGGGGAGCTCCTAGCAGCTTTTTATAGGGCTATCTCCATATCCCTCCCCTACTTCCAAAAAACAAAACCCCTCACAGAAACCTAATACAAGGCAAAAGGTAGCTTTGTTGTAGAGCAGAAGGTTGTGTTCACACAGGTTTTGACAGATAAAACAGTTAAGACAATGCAGCAAGAGAACATGTGGAATCATCTGTACTTTGGCATGTCAAGCACAATGAGCATGATGGAGAAGCTGTTCAACAATGCAATTGAAAAGTTGTACCAATAGGCTGTCATTTCAGCCTCCATCATGAGAGATTAGGGAGCATATGCTGAAGCCAGAGTCAGACGGAGACACAGTATTGAAGATGGAATGGTAAGATTGCATTAAATTTGTTTAGAAGGAAGTTAAAGCAAGAGATATGAAGTGTATAAAAGTGATTAATGTTTAATAAAACAAACCTGTAACCTTTGAAGGCATGAAACAATCACAAGCAGCTTCCAGAGGTCAAAAAGTTAGTTTACAGAGCTCAAGCCATGTCTATGCTGTCCAAAAAAGGTGAACTCTTAACCGAAGTTCATTAAGTTGAATAAATATCCTGGCAAAGACAAGGCAGTCTATAATTTCTCTGTGAATCATCGGGCTAAAAGGAAGTTTCCTATGCTATGAGGTTTTGACTCAACCTAGTAAATCACACTAAAATTACATCATGGTTCATTGTCAGTACATGGTCTATATAAAGTTAAAAACCACATCTTTTCTCAAAGTGAATAAAATGGTCCATGTGAAAGACAAGGAGTCAAGGAAGTGGCCAATCCAGCTGTAAACCACGATCGATCTGCAGGATCTGTATGAGTATTAATTGTTCACATTTTTAAACTCTGGAGATTGAACCAGATATTCTTAACCAGATGCAAGAACCCACACAAGTACATGAGTTTTGCATAGGGCTAGCTCTAGAAAAACATAGGTATTATTTACAGTTTTGTCAGTTCAGTGTGAGATCAAGTCATTTACAGCTTCATTTTTCATTAGAGATTAAGGTACCCTAACCTCTAGTAAAGCCATTCTTTAGATGTAAAGTAGCAAAAATGTTTTCTATTGGGAAATAGCCTGCATTTAGTATGTATATTGTGTTAGAAGAGTCTTTAAAGATCATTTTGTTTCAACCTCTCTGCCATGGGCAGGGACAACTCCCACCAGACCAGGTTGCTCAAAGCCCTGTCCAACCTGGCCTTGAACACTTCCAGGGAGGGGGCATCCACAACTTCCCTGGGCAACCTGTACCAGTGTCTCACTACTCTCACAGTCAAGAATTTCTTCCTAATATCTAATCCAAATCTACCTTCTTTCAGTTTGAAACTATTACCCCTTCTCCTATCCCTACATGCCCCTGTAAAAAGTCTCTCTCCAGCTTTCTTGTAAGTCTCCTTCAGAAACTAGAAGGCTGCTATAAGGTCTCCCTGGAGCCTTCTCTTCTCCAGGCTAAACAATTCCAACTCAGTCTGTTTGTGGCTCTCCTCTGGACCTACTCCAACAGCTCCATGTCCTTCTTACATTGGGGGCCTCAGAACTGGATGCAGCACTCAAGGTGAGGTCTCACCAGAGCAGAGGGGCAGAATCACCTCCCTCAACCTGCTGGCCACACTTCTTTTGATGCAGCCCAGGATGCAGTTGACCTTCTAGGCTTCAAGCACACCTTGTCTGTAGAGACAGAAGGTATTCCTACTACCATCTGCACCCATCTAGCACAGCCATGAAGATGCCACACGTTCTTTTGGGTGTTTGTATCTACAACAAGTAGTATAAAGTAATGATGAAATGCATGGCTAGAAAGCACTGATACTGGTATGCTGAGCTGTGTAAAATTAAAAACTTTGTCATCACGACAAGGTATATAATCAAGAGAAATGCAACTAACAGGGCTATATAAGTGAATATATGCAATGTGATAACAATGCTAATCTCGAGTATTAGAAACCTCTAGTCAAACAGCAAAATAGTTTATAGAAGTCACTTAAAAATTCAAGTAATAAATGCCCACCTCCATCTAATTAACTTCTCATTGGCTGCAGAATTTAGTAATTTTTTTCAACTCTTATTGAAACCCTCAGTGCCAGAACTTAAAAAAAAAAAAAGTAACTCCTTATAGAGTTCATTGATTCTGATAAATTTGAAAATTTATACAAAAGTATTCTGAGGTTTGCCATAAATCTGACTCTTGTAAACCCAGCAGGCATACGTTAACAGTGTGTAGTCATGCTTTTCCAGCCTAAGGCTGGAAACCAAAAAAGCTGACTCAGAAAAAAAAAGAGATTAATGTTTCCCCCGACAAAGGAAAGGCAGATTCATTCTAACTTCTGATGTCCGGATTATATCTTCATCTCTCTAATTTTTTTTATAAGACCTCTGAAATCAAAGCTTTATTCACACAGTCAGAGCTTTTATCCAAACTCTTACCATCTTAAATATTGCAACATTATACCCTGACCAACGCAGCCTTGCCCCACTGATCTCTACCCTGAACGCTCTACCAAGATAATTTTTCTGACCCGTCTGCCCATGTCACTTCACCTTTGCACTGGTTGTGCTGGCTACTCCTCTTACCTCCAGCAATTGTATCAAACTTAAACCACTTGCTTCCACTTCTAAGGACTCTCTATTTGCCTGTCAGCTTTCATGCACTGAAGAGATATCTGCTGCCATTAACCACTAAGAATATGCTTTTTCATGATGCCTACAAAAACAGAAGGTAGGCTGCTGATGTGCTCAACCCCTGTCTGCTGCACTGGCTGGGACCCTCTTGTTCTTGGTATATGTATCATGCTGTCCCACCCTGCAAGCATTTTGGAGCAGGGTCTTTCTCTCCATTGTACATTTATACTGGTTCTGGGTTTTGTTCCATGTTTAGAGCCCCTAGGCTTTACAGTCATAGAAAATATATATAATAACAATAAATAATTTAAGGGAGTCTACCGTTAAGTAACTGGAGACTTCCAGAATACAAACTGATGCAGTAATGTGATAATAGGTAACGCTTGATCTTTTACTGGAGACTAGCACAGAATGCAACTCTGATACCAGCACTCTAACCCAGAGTGAGTACAAGCAGCTTTACGTAGTAGTGCTTGTCACTCTTTTAAAACCTTGTAAAAAGCTTTACAGGAGCACAGAATGTTTGGTGTTTATTAAGAACAGGTAGTAGTTGGAAATTATTAGTTTTATGACTTTTGTTTTATGTCTAGAAATACTGACCCATTCAGAATGCCAGACCAAAATATACTGGGCTGCCTTCTCCCTGAGAAATGCATGCATCGCAAACATAGCCAAACTCTGCACACCTGCAGCTTCTGTTCACTGCATGCCGATTTGCCAAAATGAATAAGCATACTACTTTAAAAATCATAATGTTGCCTACAAATCCATAACAAGGTTTTGACATTAAATTATTTTCTAAATATTTATTTAGTGTTTATCCTTTAATGCTTAAAGGATGCCTGTTGTGTCTGGTACTTTTAACTCAGAATTTTTCACAAGCATTAATAGGAGAAAATATCTTTCACATTGGTAGAGAAGAGTATGTTTTTGTGACTAGAACAAAGCTAACAGGTAAGAAAGCTTTAAATGAAAAAAAAATATATATATAATGTGTGTGTGTATATATATATATGTATAAATTATATATAAAATAAAAACATTTAATTGCAGCAAAATCCTTTGGGTCTCAAATTTACTTATCCTTCTAGGGGATGAAAAATAATCTTATATTGCTTTAACACTACCATTTTTTGATGCTTTGATGATAGCAAAATTGACTCTTACTTCAAGTGTTGATTTGGAAAAAAAAAAAAGGAAAAAATTAAATACACCACAAAGCTACAAAAAGCAGAGACTGAAGTTAGTTCTTAAAACTCTGAACACTCAAGCTCATCTTTAGCTTCTTCACTTACATTTAGGGTTCAAACATTCCCCATATTTCGGAGGTATTTGGACTCTGGGATTACAGTGCGAGTTATGATTCTGCAGGATGTAAGGCTGAGAACAATTTCTCTTTCAAACACTTTTACTGTGAAGTGTTAATTCTCCTAGGATGAAACTTTTTATTGATCTTCTTTCTTCAGCCTTGCCAAACTGGAACTCGAGCAATGCTGTGATGATGATACTGAGATGATGCTTTACTTAAATCCAGTTAGGGCAAATTAAACTTGAAATAAGAGAGCCATAGGATGCTGAGCCAAGTAATTTGCTCAAGGCACTGAGCAGCTAAATGAAGCACCTGTTAAAAATGGGTGTGTGCTAATCCTTGCTTGGTCTTCATGGATGTCCCAATATGTCCTTCACAAGCTCAGATAAAGTGGCATGCTGTGTTGGGGTAATGTAAGAAAACTATAGCCATTACTCATTTCAATGAGCATAATTGTCACTGCATATGCTTGTCTGTATTAAACCACTTTCTCCTACTCAGTGCCCATGTAAGAGCAGATTTCGGGAATTTCTTTGTGGATATAAGATGGGAGTGCTTGAAGCCTGTACCGGTTGTGCAAGATGACAGAATCCTGAAGTATGTGGGCTTGTGGAAATCCTGGCCACTTGAGAAGGAGAGGATGCAGACATTGCAAGCGTGCTGAGTGGGAAAACTGCAAATAAGTTACGGAGTGTGTCAGCATGTGCCTGTAATGCAGCAGACAAAACACAATCCTGGCTGGTGGCTTCAAGCTCCATTAGGCACGTGTTAGGCAGACAGCCAGAGTAAGACCACAGTTCCTGACAAACGAGTCAATCATGTTTCAGACAAAGGCAGCCAACATGTAGCCATGGTCCCCTACATCTGAGGATCAAAAATTAATCCCATGCCGGGAAATAAGCTACATAAGATTCTTATTGAGATAACATCAAACTTAGAGAATAACAGATACATAGCAGCGCTTAAGTAATTTATCAGAAATGGAAGACTAGCAATCATTTTAGTTCCTCATGTTTTTTATTTACATTCCTCTCTTTCATACATATGCAGATACTCAGCCCTTACATCTATATGCAATTATGTTCCCATTCTCATCTAGTCTATAGCATTGTACCTCTAAATGGCAAGACCAAGCTATTTTAATCAATTCACATATTTTATCTCAACTTCTAGAGAGATTTTATTGGCACTGTTTAAGGCATTTGACAAGAACTGTTTCTTTTCTGCTTTGTCATACACCCTTTCCTCCCAATGGTCTTAGTTCTGCTTACACAGAGACCTTTTTCTTCACACACAGAGGACTTGCAGAGGCACTCTATTCTTTGCTTGAATAAATGTTAGTGCAGTTACATTCCCTCATTTCACATATTATGGGTTTAGGGATTTGTCAGAGGATGAAATACTTTGCAAACAAGTTATTCAGTGCCTCAGGGAACTGGGCACATGTCAAATCACTGTCCAGACTATCCAAACAGCCTCTTATGGCACTTTCGACAGCACAAACCTACTTTGAAACACATTTGCATATGTACAATTTGCCCTAGATGACCACCTAATAATTGAGCAGTACAAGGAATCTTTTGTCTAGTACTGCTTTGTTCATGTTAAATTAACTAACTTATTAAATTATTAGTTTATCAGATCATGTTTCTCTCACTTTCATTATTTATGAAAGTTCAACCTGCAGGGAAAATTCCCCATAAAATTTGTTTCAAGAATCAAAGGCCTGAACCTGAAAGAGGACATTAGTAGCACCTAAAGTGAGGCCCACCTTATCTTAGTATCCCTACGGACTCATCCACAGAGTACATTAGGAGACAGCCAGAAAGATGCTAGCAGAAAGTAAATATTTTGTTATTCCTTTGATGTTCTGTAATTAAGTAAGCTATGGCAAACGGTCCAACAGCAGAACTGCAGCCCATTACGCTCTAGGCCGGACTTTTCTTGGTAGTGCAGGAAAGGGTAACATAAAGCTACGTTAATACAGTGGTATACTGCCGTGGTATCTGTCCAGCAAGGATGGCAGCAGGTGCAGTACAAACACATACCTCCTATCTGACAGATTTAATGTCTCATGACAAAGAGAAGGGATCATGGAAGCATGTGGAGCACTCCAATCACTGAGCTGCACTGTGTGTCTGAGAGCAGAAAAAAAGCATTTGCTGTTTTTAAACAGTACCCCAAAAAGTAGGTAGGTGTACCTGCCATTATACAGATAATGAGAGCCTCTTCCCAACGGCGGGGATCTTGGCTCACTTTCCCGATGCAGGACGAAGGTGACATCTGAAAGCTGGTGAGCAAAGCTATCGCAGAACCAAACATGCAGCTTCCACCCACTGCCAAGGTCAATGCAGCCTGGAAACACTTGTGTCCTCGTGACTCCACGATCCGATTACAGATACGTCTGAGCTCAGAAACGGGAGGCAGCGGGGAGGAAGGGGATTTTCACAGTGTGAAGCAGACAAACAGGTTATAGGTCACCTGAAAGCATTTAATGAGCTGAACATCTCATATAAACAGAAGTCTAATGTTGAGAAATATTTCTGTCCTCTGCTTTTGTTAGTAAATGCTCTACCATCAGACTCCTACACAGTAGTTCTCTGCTATTAGAGATCAGTGGTGAAAGCAAAATCCTTGCCATAGAAGTCAGGTATGTCACCATGAAAACAAGGCGCACACATTTTTGAAGCACATCCTTGCACAGGAATTAGTCTCAATAGCTGAAACTCCCTGATATTTTTCTCATCTGTGTGAGACCTCTGCCAGTCTGCAGGAGTAGGACCTCATCTGTTTCCAAGTTGCACAGAAGTCTCTGCTTCCCTCCCATCCCATACACACCTAATCAAGGATGCTCCAGTGCTGCTCTTCATGTTTTTTTTTTCACGAGAATGAGGATAACTTGGACAGAAGCACTTGCACTTCATGAAAATTGGGAATAGAGACCTTCCCTTAGGCCAGCAGAAAGGCTATTTTCCTGATGCCAACCAAGCATGCAGTAGGTACCATAAGACACTGGTCCTACATCAGGAGAGATCCACTCTGTCAGTACTGCAAAATTGGTCTTCACAGACTATGGTGTCTGCACTGGGGAAAGAAAATCACCCAGTGCTTATCTGAGAGATTCAGTGCACAAAACCTTCACATTAACATTATTTATATATTATTTTGCCCATCACCTTCTAGAAATTCAACCCTCACTCTAATATCTTCATAATGTTGCTAGGTTAGCACACCTTCGCCTTGTCTGTATTGAAGTTGAAAGTAAATTTGCAGATGAATACTAATCCTCAAAGAAATGAGATAGTGCCTCTTTAGCCACCTTGAGAGTATCAGATGCTAAGGTGCTGTAACTAGCAACCAATACCTGTCATCTGATGAGTGTGAAACTAAATCCACTAACCTGAATCTGATAAATTATTTTTCAATATGAATTAACAAAAAGCAAACTTTAAAAGGTCCGAAGAGCAGCTAGACAACAACAGCTGCTCTCAGAATAATGGCTTTGTAAAATAGATATATTTCCAAAGTAAGGCAAAAGCTTGGATGATTTCTGACAAATATAAACTCCCACAGATATATATGCTCACTTTTCATTAGTTCTAGCAAGCCTGTACAAACAGCCCCCATCTTCAAGGAGCATGCTTTCATTATCCATGCCAGAGCACTAGAGTGAGGAAGATGTCATAGTGTTAGAAATTAGGTTTTGTGTTTTCAACATGGAATATTTCAGTTGTATTTTGGATTCTGCCAGACCCACTTAGAGATTTTAGCCAAGCCATGTGATACTTCAGCTTCTCACTGTGCATCAGTTTTCCCATCAGTAAAAGAGAATACATTGCTACCTTATACAGTCTTCTCGTTCATTCTTTGGCGGAAATCTTTGAGGTCCAAAACAGGTTCAAACAGAGAGATAAAAACATTCTCAATGAAACTGAAAAAAAACCTGAAAATGTACAGAGACACTATTTCTCTCCTCAAAATAAAAGCCCCCAAACTCCAAACCTAAACCAAATACAAAACCAAAAAATGCCCCACAACCCCAGAAAAACTAAGTGAGAGGACAGCTTTCTGTGCAGAATAAACCCCACTAAATCCTCCTCCATCTCAGATGTCCTAAAGCTGTCCCCAGAAGTCTAGCTACTAGGTCTTTGGTGGAAATCATATACCTCTCCCATCATCATGGCTTTCTGAAAAGAATGGCCCTACAAGCCAGAATACCTGTTCACAGATGAAGTGTTAGCAAATTCACTTGCAATCATCATAGCAAAGCAGGTGGATTTTAGTTTAAGTTCAGATTCAGAGCTGTGTAGATGTCTGCCAACTCAGCAGCCACAACCTTTTTCTTTGCTCTCTTCTTTCTCTGGATAACAGCAGAATCAATCAGCAATAACTCTCCTGGCAGAGGAGGAAGGGGCTAGTCTGGTGGCCACTGAGTCAATGAAGGCTGTTAGATAAAGACCAGAAAGTCTTTTTGCATATGCCATACCACTACCATCATAATATTATGTCACCTAATAATACCAAGTGTAGAAGGATCAGATTTCTACCTTAGGATGTAATTATACTGAAAAGACACTGACATTATTAATGCCTACTCGCATAATTACAGCCATGCATTCAGGTGTAAATAGTGACCTGATAAATCTTTTATGCAACATTAAAAATCTGAACTTGTGGTGAAATTTGAATAATAAAATGTGGCAGACATCACCCAGAGAAGCAACAACCACCTACACCTTTCCTCAAGCAATGAGAAATTTGTGTCCTCAGGCCTTATGAAAAGTGAAATTCTAGAAAAGAAGTAGCATTTTTCCTGCAATAGCACATGGCCAATCTAAGATTTTCAACTGAAAAATAACAATGATAATAATAATAATTAATCTTCAGTTGTTGCTATTTATTAGAGGATAACATCACCTTACACAAGGAAAGCAAGACTGTAAAAGTGGCTTAACAAAATATGACACATTGATAGGAATGCTATCTAGGATGGTTTGTATCGATCAGGTTTTAGTTGGAACGTATACAGTAATTGAAAGCCACAAAGGATTTGTTTTACTAATCATTATGCATTTATTTTTCTGTGACTATGTTAATTATCTGTGTGTGTGGTTTCAATTGGCACATGTGAGTTAGTTGTTGTTTGATTTAAATTTCTGTTGGCAATCTAAGAACTTCAAGTGCTGCAACTGTCCTTCCTTTGGCCATTTAATGGTAACAGGATAAACGGATGTCCCAGCATTTGGGAAACAGCCTCCAAATGAGGGAGCTGAGATATTTTCCTTTAGGTGAAGAATGTGTCCTTATTTTGCTATTGATAATCTAATTTAACAGTAAACATGTAATTTACTGGATTAGCACTTCAGCAAGTTATTTAATTATTAATTGTGATACTGGAAATGAAAGTCCACCTGCATTATACTTCTACACATATTGCTTGAGACAAAGACTCAAGTTTTACAAATTTCTAACATGCATGATAAGTTTGAGGGTAACCAGGCTTGTCTTACCTGTCTTACACGGGTTAGAAAGACTGAATTTATATCTCATGTCATGCAAAGATGGCAAATATATGTTATTTAAAATTAGTTCAGGTATCTGTCCACTACAATTGGCCATATTTACAGATAAAAGATTGTTTAAAACGTCAAATTGATACACCTGCTATTCTGGAATGCATCATAAAGGTCTGTACAAATAAAGAGATTATGATGGTAAAAGGCACAATAAATGCATTGTCTAGAAAGCCTTTTCCTCCTACTGGGATTCATCACACCTTTGAAATAGCAGGAATCCTTGCTGCACATTTCAGTTTCTCTCTATCAAGTATCTGTTTTTCCATAGTATATCCAATATTCCTACCTTGTCCTTATAAAAAGTAATAGGAAACCTTCATATATTCAGCAATTTGCAAACAGCTCCTTCCTACAGAGCTTTCCCTGCTGCTGAGAGGCAGGTAGGTGACTGCTGGGCCCTCCTGTGGGTGTCTTTCAGGGACCATAATGCAGCTGTGAGGGAGTAGCAGTGTCTTGCAGCCCTGCAACTTCTGTCAGATGGACAAGAGGTTTCTAAATATAAATAAAAGCATCAGAAAAATAGTTTCACTTTTTTAATCCTAAATTGGTTACAAAAATGCATTGCTAATACATTAAAGATTCTAGTTTTCCATGGACCTTCATTAGCTTAGTTAGGCCATGTTTCATCTCCAGAAATAACATGGATGTATATTTTACTTATACTGATAAAGACTCCACATGAGGGAAGAAAAAATTCTGGTTTATTTTAGTAAGAAGTTTATGGAACATAATATACTTTAGGGATTGCTTAGCATGCAAACAGATAGACAACACTTTCCCCCTCTTCCTTTCAAAAACAACCAACCAAAACAAACCCAAATCCATAGGCAGAGGGTCACTGCAGAAGGTGTGACAAAACCAAGTGATGTTATTTGTCCCAAAATCACACAGTCCAATAGAAGGGACAGGGAGACAAATCCCATCAGGAGAGTTCACAGCTGCTGCCCCATCCACTGAACAAAGAGACTGAATCTTTCAATTATTTAAACATTTGAAATTTAAAAACTTGTTTCTTAGTAAGATGCAAAATATAAATGTCCTTTAATATCAGAGTAGCATTTGCATGACTACTGTATTTCGCACTTTATAGCTGCCTAGGATATACTAATTTCCTCAAAGTGAAATGACTGAAGAAGAAGTTCGCATACTGTATCCCTCAGGCAGAAAGAAAGGGTATCATCCTCCCTGCAACTGCATCACCTGCCCACCTCCCAGCCATAAACAGCAGCTAATGCAAAAACCTTTTTTGTTCTTAAATTGAGTCTTGAATCCCACCCTCCCAAGTTAAAAATAACTAGGGTTGACCCAAGACACTGTTAAAAGTTAGTGTTTATCTATAAGGATAGATACCTTTATTAAGGTACAGGTAGAGGAAGGTGTCAGTTTTATTGACACATTATCAAGTATTTTTTTATTATTATCAAATATTCTGATTAGACTAGGCAAGAAATGCTATTAGACCAGACAGAAGCAGCATACTTACACAGTATCAGCCATTTATAGCATACCAAAATGCTGTAAGGTCTCCAGACTAGCAGCCAAGAAGTCAAGAAATTGGCCTTTTTTCCTGTTCTAATAGGAAACAAAAAATTCAGTACATTTAGATGTTAAAATTCCTGATAAACTGTGTTTGTATATGGATTGAAGATCAGAAAACTGGAGCACTCTCTGTAATACCTCCCAGTACCAAATCAGAAGCTGAAGCAGAAGCTAAACAGTCCTCATTGACAAGATTTAACTTCATAATAAATTCATAAAAATGTAGCTGTTTCTAAAAATATTTTTTCATTATGGACAAGTAGATTGCATTACTAACGAAAATTTTGATTTTGACATTTAATAAGATTTTGAAAAAGATACCTATTTTTGTTCTCTGTTTTACAATGCCTTTGCAATGACGGTGAGAAATACTTTCATTAAGTGAAATCCAGGAGGCAAACAAAGCCAACAGGGAACCATTCACATGTTACACTTCTGAAAGTTTTTTCTGTGTTCCCTTTAACTCCATTCACTGCACCTATTCCCCACAATTAAAATAACTGCCCCACTTGGGTCTGGATATTATTTTCTGTAGTTAAAATAATGAGACAAATAAGGCCTTAGGAGTTTCCATAGAGTAGGATGAACCACTGAGTCATAATTAAATTAATGATGTTAAATATAGTTAATTTACAAGAAAATAGACTGGCACACCCCATTGTAGATATACTGATATTGTGAACACAGAGACAACAGCTTTTACCTTTATGACAGCTGAGAACGTCAGTCAAGCTAGAGCTGAACTTAGGTCAGTCCATTTGGCCACGGTTTCTGTCTGTCCAACTGATAAGCAGTTTAACTTGTTTTCTTCTACAGTTAAAGCTTCCTGCTTAGCTTATCCTTGTCCTTCTGTTACACATCGCAAAGCACAGCACTGAATTTAAAAAGAAATAGAAGTTTTAACCTAGACTTCCTTCAAAATTCTTATATTCTCCATAAGATGAACTGAATGCATTCTTACTCTTAATAAGTGTTAATGAATTAACATTCTGCCAAGAATGTTAGTATATAATTTTACAGATGTATATCTTTGAACTAATTACATGTTGCTAAGGCCTAAATACATGTAATTCAGTCTATTATACAAGCATACTATAACAATATAAGTACAATTTCAGAAAAAAGCAGACCATAAAAGCCCATAACAGTTATTCTATATGCATACCAAAGAGCAGGACAGTTCAGAGTAAAAGATTAAACCATAGTTAATACAAATACCAAAGTTTCACTTCATATTTATTTCCTAAAGTTGAATGCATGCTATTCATACCTACCTGTCCAAGATGAAATATTTTCTTACAGCTAAAAGTAGTCCAAAACATAAATATTATTTTGTATTATTTTTAGTGATAGGTCTTAGCAGAAAATTAATGACACTCTATGCCCTATTAATCATAGGAAATACTTCAGCCAGTCTAAACAGTTCTATTGACTGAAATGCTGTTAGTAGAGCTGAAGATTTCAAAAGGGTTCCTATCTTTATGCACATCCTTATCGTAACTGATGCGGTCAATGCACAATGCATATTCTTTTATATGTGTACATTATGAGCTGATTAAAAAAAAGTAATTTCTGAAAATATTTATATTCAAAGCATCTGTAATGTTTGCAGTCTATTGTGTCGCTGCCTTAATTTTACATTTTTAAAGCTGTACCTATATTTGTGAATATTATAAAAGTTTTTATAAACTTTGACACATTGAAAATGTATTTTTTTGGCAAATTAATTTTAAAAATGTTTTTAATATGAAAGAATTTTATAAATTAATATTTTAAATATTGACAAATTCAAATTTTACCTTCACAAAAAAGAAGGAAAAGGCAGCCATTAATCTGTACCCCCTCCTTTTGTTGTAGTTTTTTTGAATAGGTCCATATATTATTTAATGGGTTTTGTGGAGATACATTTACATGAGTTATAGATCACATTACATCTGATGAATGCCCAACACGCAGGTATGTTATGAAAGGTCATCAGTTACAAGGGAAAATGCATAATGTATGCTTGCTGAATACATTTGCAAGTTTTCTACACCCATACAGAGTACCTACTTGGGCAACACTGAGCAGTGAAACTTTGAACATGAGAGACCTACGAACATTATTTAACTTTGTGGAGTTACTTGGAGGTCTGTTGACTTAGAGGTCATTCAACACAGGCAGAGTTTTGCACAGTGAGCCTCTGGGCTCTGGTCAAGGAGACCCAGTGAAAATAATCCCCAGGTACCCTGGTGCTATATCCTAAAAAGATCACTAGGAGAATGCTCAAAGTTTTTCATAATTATTTTCAAAATTTCCTAGCTCCTAAAGCTTTCGGGTTTTCTTAAAATACAAAGAACAAAATAACCATTTTACATATAAAAACAAGGATGAGAGCCCGTGACTTCTGCTGTCTCAGTGTAATTCTGTTCTGCAGCAATTTTGTCATACTACAGACTACAGAAAGCTCAAAGATGGTGAATGCCTGGTATCTTGTTTCTGACATTAGTGACATACTCTCTTTAGCTGTCCAACTTTGTTAAGAACAAAAAGCGATTACCTGTGTCTATGCTTCCCTGCTGCTTCTTTCACCTGCTAGCACTCACACGAGCATCTTCCAATCTGATTTACTATTTCAAGAAACCCTTGAAACATAGGAGGATAGTCTTTGGGAGCTACAGTTTACTCTTACTTTAGTTAAGAAGGATTTCCACATGCCAAAAAGCATAAAAATATGCAAGTAAAAATGTGTTCCATCATTCATTAGAGGATTGGCTATGCACAATGGTTAAAGACTGAAATTTGATCCTGAAAAAAAACCTTCCATTTTGGAGAATTTTGGATGAGACTGAGCATTGTATAAGCGTCTCTTGATCGTCTCAGTCAACACGGTTGTGCAGCCCTCCACAAAGCTGAGTCTTCAGAGTACAAGTCAGGTCAAGCGGGGCTGAGTGTGTGGGGAGAAGGTGAGGTTATGAGGCAAAACCAGCCTGTCGGCCCCTGCTCATCTTACCTGTGAAATTCAGCAGCCCTGGCGGGTGCAATGCAACTTGCTCTTTTTCCAGCCTCTGTAGGCTTCAATCCCATTAGGACTGTGAAAGTCTACTTCATTATCCAGACATCTATTTCATTATGAATATCTGTCTAGACGCAGGAGAGATCAGAATACAGCACTGCTCATGCTCCAACACACACAGCGATGGCAGCAAGTAAAATGCTGCACAGTGGCCTTAACTAACCTTTGTTAACTCATGTCTACGGAGAAAACCAAGTGAGCAGCAGAGCAGCTGAGGACTCCTAATTGCTTGCGTGAGGAAGCTTCCTTGGAGAGACCAAAATGAAGATTTGACAGCATGCCTTTGATTTATTAAGCAAGAACAGGAATTTAAGATGTTTTCTCTCTATAATAATTAATGTTTTTTTTAAAAAAATTAAAGTCTAATTAAAGAAGAAAGATGATCCTGCTTGCCATAATCTGTCAGAGTTTCCTGTGAATTTCTAAAGGATCAAAAGGAAGTAGTATGGGTTAATAGCTTAGCATATATATGCCTGAAAGCATTAGCACCTTCTAGGAGTAGTATCTGTCAACAGCAGTAACATTGTTAATGTCAGTGTATGCTGTGCGACTGTAGGAACAGTTGTGCGGTTTATCACCTCCATTCTTCCCAGAAGTCCTATCCAACTGTTTGTGTTATTTCTTTGTTTTACCACCATGCTTTTTAAAAATTATGCGTTTAAAAAATAAATTAATTCAGTGATAGTCTGGCAGTCTTTTTAATCTCTTGTTTCATCACCTTGCGGATATAATTGAATCAAGTAATGATATATTTATTCCCCTCCGTATGAATTTCATAGGCAGATTATCATTGTTTCAAGTCTGATTCTGTAGGATCTAGCTATGAATAGCCACTAATTTATTGCACATAGTTTTGGACAATACAATTTCATTCTCTGTTATCTTTTACTACAGATTTAATTAACTTTTTTAGTGAATTCATTGGGTGTTATATTTTGGTGCTTATTTGTTACTTCATGTGACTTCATGTTAATCATGTAAAGACTATCCTAAAAAGAGTCTCTGGGTTTCTAAGAAACTGTCTAATGTCAAAAAAAAACTCAACAAATACTAAAACACTTTGAGAAACAGTGATGATATAGATGAGAGCAAAAAGACTACTTGTCAGTGAGTCTGTAGGGGCAGAGTCTTACATGGCTTAATTATCTTTGTAAAAGTGAACAGCATCTAGAAAACATGTATTTTCTGCTCTGGGTTCCCCTTAGAAACTAAAAAAGGTTAAGAGCTTTTCTTGGTTCGTTTTGGTTTTGTTTGTTTGTTTTTGTAAGATAGTTTAGTAAATATTAAGTTAAATAAAAATTTAAGCCCTCAACAAGGAATTTAAATTAACAACTCACTTTGACTTTCACTCTGTCCTACACTTGGTGGTGATTTTTGGCAGGGGTGCATTATACAGTTATTATTCCTGTTGACCGTACAATTTAAAAGAACATGTACTTTGTCTTCACAAGAAAAAACTTCAACCTATGAAAAATAAATATTGCAACACGAAAAAATTTCCCTTGGTTTCAAGTTTCTCTTTTTTTTTTTTGACATCTCTGTTATTGGAAATTGACACATGCAAATACCATTCTTCATAATCCTTAGAGCCTGCCTCACAGTTGAAAAATCCATTTGCCCTGCCAGGAGCATAGCATTATCCACCCAAGATCATCTCTCCTTTCTTCTGATGACTCCCAGTGCTCCCACAGTAGTACTTGAACCTCTCAGAATGTGCCCAGTAAATGCATATTTCCTAAATTCTCAAGTCAGTTTTGAGCATCTAATTGGCTAGATAGCCTAAATGTAATCGGTCAAAAAATTAACCTTAAATTTCTGTATGAATGACTGTTTTGATATATTTATTTCACTGTCAAATAAGTTGATGTTTTGGATTTTTTTTATTTCTTTGGTGATTTTCTTTGTTTATTTGTGGTGGGGTTTTGTTGTTGGTTTTTTTTTTGCTTGCTTGTTTTTTTTAAATTGATTATCAATCCCTGTACTCTCTTATTCTGTCATTACCTATCTATACTCCAGAAGGCCCCCTGAAGTGTCAGTTATTGTGACATATATTTCATCATCTGATCTTCCACTAGTAAACATCCTTTCTTAACAGCTCTCACTTGTTGCACAGTTGTCACCATTGATTTGAATGTCCCATACTTCCCAGATCGTTGTGTTCACCCACCTGCTCATCCTGCCTCTGTTTTGTGCCAGACCAAGCTCCCATAGGATCAGCTTCTGCAGCTCTGCTCCTTCAACCAGGGAATGTACAACCAGGGAATGTACTGGCCACATGGATCAACACCACCTACCATTGTAATGTCTTCTTCCATTCTCCACTACTTAAATTTACACCTTTAGAGGAGATGTTGAATAAGGTTACAGAAACTGTGCAGCTTTGTTTCACCAACCTTTAGATTAATATTAGCCTTCTGATTTCATTTTCCATTAAAATAACTTTCTGATTTCAGTACAGCTGTTAACTGACACTCCTGCTTGAGCATTTACAGCTCTTCAAGTATTGAATAGTGTGAACAATTCTGAGAAGCTTTTCTCCATGAGACAAGGAAGTTTCTTTTTTCCAAATCACTAAATCCCTAGATTAGCTGATTTAACACAATCCTCAGGTTCATGATAACAATTATAATCCATTTGCTATGTTGTTTTCTGACTTCCTTTTTCCTTCCAATTGCTGTGGCAGTGTAAAGCTCTCTGCCAGATACTTGAAATACAATGTGTTGAGTTCAAAAATTGTAGGGCTGCTCTTAAGACTATGTCAACAGGATTCTCTCAGTGAGTCATTAAACAAATATGTCTCTATTTCAATTGCATGACAACATGCATTAACTGAATTTTATATTAAGAGAATGTTTGAAGGTCAACTCAAAATTATATTCTTAAGGCTGCCTGTGCAACATGAATGTGCCTTTAAGTGCCCATTACCTACAGCACAGATGTTTTCCCCCCACAGCTTAAACACTGCTTTCTGCACAGTTCCTGACACACTGAGTGCTTTAGGTGGACAGCATTCATTAAAGGGAAGACTGCTGAAAAATCTTTCGATACCTTTCTCGTTCAGTATAGAATCTTATGTCTTATTGACTTACCATCACCCAAAGCCTACAATGAATACAGAATTATTAATTTCCTTATGGGATTTTTCATGGTGCTTTCACTACAGCATCTGAATTCTTTGAAAACATTAATGAACTGATCCTCTCAACACCCTTTTGAAGTAAGAGGATATTTTTATCACTACTTTACACAAGGGAAATGGAATATTTAAGATAAAAGCCAAAATGTTCAGAAGTGTCAGCTAATTTTGTTTGCCAATTTTTAAAGTCTAAGGACCTGAGTTTTCCAAAAGCTAAGGTTTTTTTAAAGCCTTTTCATATGTTCAGAGCAAAGAGCCTGATTACATCAGTTGCTGCTGTAAATGCAAAATGTTGCACATGTTCAACATTTTTGGAGACCAAGCCTCAGTTGTCTCAAACTGAGCACTCAGAAAATGAAGATACATGAAAAAGTTTGTTTTGAATGACCTGCCCATTGTCTTAAAGGAACTGTAAGGTGTAGATATAATGCTTATTTCACTTGGGCTAAAAATCAAAGAAGAATTATCTTCCTCTGTGTCATTCACAAGATCACCTTACACAGGAAATATTTCCAGTAGAGCTCTATCCTCTTCTCTGAATGACTCCAGACCATGACTAACCTGTTGCAACCCCAGCCTGTGGACCAAAAGGGCTAGATACTGAAGAAAAAAAAGACACATACAATTTGTTTAAACTAAAGACTATATAAACTGCCTGTGTGCAAAGGGTAGGAGTGACACAAGGACAGAAATTATCATGTGTGAGTGTTCTGACCATCACTGAAAAGTCTTAGACCAGGAACTGAGAAAAACATGCAGACAGGTCAGTGTCAGAGAGATGCTGAGAGCCAGAAATAGATTTAATTATGAACAACGGCTTTTTTGTTGTTGGTGGTGGTGTTGTTCCTTGGTTGGTTTTTAAACTGTTTTTTAACTGATTACTGATCCCTCTCCCCTACCCAAATTCCTTTATTATAATGAAATTTGGAAAGCTATTCCACTGCAAAAGACTTCCCCAATGCCTAAATTTCAAGCTTAGTGGTTCCATTCTCCACTGGTAACATCCTACAAACAGGAAATCTTACAAAGGAACTATGGCCACTCAGATGTGCAAGTGCTGTTAACTACATGAATACACATACATAGATGCATTAAAGTAAACACCAACATTTTTATGAAGGTCTTTTTACATACATTATGAGAAACATATGACAATCTCCTGTGTCCTCAGATGCAGAGGGAAAGAATTAAGGGGAACCTCAGAAACTCAGGCTACATTTTCAGTCAGTCTATTGCAATCCAATTGCTAAACAACATACTTAAATATATACAACAAAAACACTTAAAGTGAAGTTCATTTATGTTTCTACAAGACCTGGTTTTAGTTGTAATTTCAGTGTTTTGTCACCAATGCCTTTGGAGAAGTCAGTGGAGGAAACCAGGCTATGACATTCAGGGGGAAGAGAAAAGAAAGCAAAAAATCGTATCACACTTATGGGGCTGATGTCACATGCACAGACATTGCACAAAGCAAAAAAATCCTCTGCCAGGCACAAGTGAAAACACTTTCGTGGCATAGTCCCATATGGCTGACCATAGCAATCAGCAACAGGTAATAGACATCTTCAGTAAGTCATGGAAATAAAATGACTTCGTCAGAGAGAAAAGCAGTTATCTAAAAGCAGGGAATGAAAAACTTTAGTCCCTCAGAAGTACATGACAGTTTTTCTACTGGCTTCAGTGGGGCCTAGATTTCAACCTAAATCTCTATTACATGTGAGAGAATGAGAGAAAAATATTAAAAATACCCTGACTGAAGTAAATACATCAGTGCATTATTTTTTGCGATGTTGTGAATGGTTGGTTTCTAGACTGAACTAGTAATTCCACTTTAACTGCTTGCCTGATAAAATGGTTTAAGAACATACATTTCTATTCTCTTATTTCCTACTGGAAGAAATGCACATCAGATATTTCTTCTCAGCCTTTGGGCACAAAGTTCTAGGTAGCTAATTACTCAAATAGGCATTCACTGATTCTAGCCTTATTTCATTATTTCCTGCTCTTCATCTAAAGACTATTTCCACCCTGCCTTTCTTCACTGGCTTTTCTTTTGATGGAATCCACTTGCCTGAAAAGTTGCATTCCTTCAGATTTCATGCTGTATTGAAGCTTGTGCATTTGCTGATATTCTCCTCCAGAGCAGCTTCCAGCTTGTCCTCCATGCCACAGATCTCTTCTGTCTTTTGACAAAGACAGAAACAGCATTTATCCTGTCAGCTTCCTAGAGGAAAACTGCCTGAATTTCTGCTTTCTGAAAGTTGTCCCTGAAATTCTCTTTGCAACTCTGCTCATCTGCTACACCTTCCTTTATAAACATTTTGCCCAGAGAGAAAGCCTTCTGGATTAAGGTAGCAAAAGAAAGATCTATGGATGGAAAATTGCTAGACATTTTTAAGTATCTGTTTGATAATCTTGATATAAAGAACCTATAACTGATATGTTTTCAGACTGAAGTAACTTTTTTTTTAATGCAGTGCAGCAAGTACTTAGCAAAATACAGTTACTTTATCTCTGAATACAAGACAATGAAACATCAGAGTCCCTGATCTGAGCAGCTGGATTGCTCAAGAAACATTACAAGAGATTTTTCTACTCAAAACATGAAGTCAGATGTACACCACCCAGAGATGCCTAGCAGGTAAAACACAAAGGGGAGAGGCCCAAGAGTTTAGGTCTAATCTTTGGCCTGTCATCAAAATACTGAGTTTTCTTTGTATGTGTTACCTCACTTGTCTCAACGTGATTTTTTCCTATCTGTAAACGGAAAAATTCTGGTATTAATCCCTCCAAAATCTTGAATGTTTTACATCAATCCAAGAGACAAAGTTTAAGAAGACGTAGGATTCAAAAGGAATAACAATTTTTTATTCATGGACTAAACCAAAAAGTTAAAGAGCACTTACTTTTCTCAACTGGAGACAAAAGGTCTGTGTTTCTCACCTCCTTCCCCTCTCACTCCCCAAAATGTGAAAGTGGACAATTTCCTTTATCAAAGATCTTTTGTAGATACAGGAATAAATACTTCATGCTCTAAGAGCCTCTCCTTACATCACTGTCAAAAGTGTAAGTTTTATGATTTGTTCAGATTTGCAACCATTACTCTCTGTGCTGTAGTTACGAACATTAAATCCAAGCCTGTGAGTAGCTGTCTTGAAGAGCTCCCAAGTATATTTTACAATAAACTAAACACTGCAAAAATTGCAGAGCTTTACCTTCATCACAGTAACAACCCCATCATCAGAAAGACTTGTATTGACAGCTGTGTCCCTAACCTATGCCACTGGGAAAGGGAAAAGCTGAACCTGGTGGGGGAAGAAAACCTGATCTGATTAGACAGCAAAGCAGAGCATTGATTTGCATTCTGAATAGGTGCATCATGACGGAGCGCATGGGGCCCATAAGAGCCAGCTCTAAGCAACATAACATGCATGCAAAGCACTAGTATAATAGACATGGAGGAGTTGTGCTGTGTATGGCAATACTAATCAGATTAGATACTTCAGTTCTTGGATGGCATCTATTTTTACACAATTCTTTATAAACTAATTCAACAGGATTTTAAACTAGCCCAGTTTCTGCTACCAGAACAGAAGAGAAGAACAGGGGAATCTGAGGTCCAGTGCTGTTCAGCCAAAGATTTGAAGAGTAACTTTCACAATAACAATTTATTTTGTCCAGCAGTTTATCTACTCAACAAAGTTTATTTTCTGCTTTGTATAGAGTCCTATGATCACTATAGCTGGAGTGTAAAGTAACAATGCTAAGTTACAATATCCTTAGAAGATACAGATATGGTTGTTTATTTAAAAAAACCCACAACAACTTGTTTGCTTGTTTTTTCAAAGTCATATTAATATGAAAACTAGAAAATCCTTTTTATCCTTTTCTGCAGAGCAATCCTGGAAAGCACAGAGTCAGCACATGCCCGGTGGAAAGGTATCACACACATGTTGCAAGGTTAACACAAAACAGAGAAGTGAGAATAAAATGAGGCTCTTCTGTATTTCAAGTGAAATGAAGGTACAGCGTACCGTGAAATAGGCCATTGAAAAGATTTAATAAGTCACAATATGATGTTATTCTGACAAACTCAGCTTGTCAAGCTTCTATTGATTCTGACAATGCATTCTGCTCATTGTAAAATTTAATAGCAATACTGTACTGATTTGAAATCATAAAATCTTTCTTCCTGTGCTGATTTCTCAAGCTTCTGCAAGTCCTAACGAAGAACTGGACTGAACAGGCACGGTGGCATGGGGCTGTTACAAGGAGGGTCAAGAGGAAAAAAAAATGAAAGAACTAGCAGAAAAACAATAGTTCGTTAACAAAAACAGAGACAAGATGACTGAAATGTCTTTAAATGGATTTGCAGGCAAATATAAGACCTGGTAGAAATTATTGTTTTTGAGAAAGTAGAAAAAGTATAGAGCTTATGAAGTTGTGTGAGAGTATTCAGATAAAATATTCCTTAACATATTTCAGTCTAATTTTAAAGACAAAACTTTCCCCACCTATGAGCCAGTTTCCCTGCACGTGGGAGCTGGTTTATTAAGAAAATGTTTTATCATTTCAGTATATTTTATCATACCAAGTATATATTTCAGTGAATTTCCATAGCACCTCCAATTTATGGATGTAAGAACAGTGTGAAGACAATACAGCTCTTAGAGATTTCCAGTGGAATCTTCAGTGCTTAAAAATATTTACTGTGTAATTAATTCTTAATTTCTTAATCTTCAATGTCTCAGTGAGTCTTAGGTTAAATATGCTAAAGCAAATATGAAATTAATCTCCCTGTATCTTTCAGAATGACCAACATACAGCTTTATTTCTCATTTTCTTTAATATGTGAACAAGAGCAGAGGAGTGTCACAGAACGTTAGGAAGGCTAAGGAATGCACGATTTAAAGGTCAACAGGAGAGAAGAACAACTCTGTGAATCAGATGAAAAATCAAAGCCAGACTACAAAATAAGATTACACAAAAATCACTATTTCCAAGTTTTATAGCAATATTGGGGTATTTGTGGATACTGCTGGTTTTGGTTTTATTTTGTGGTTTTTTTTTTTTGAGCTGTTTGTTTTGTGTGCTTGTTTTGGGTTATTTTGTATAAAGTGGGGGTTTTTTTGTTTTATTTTGGGCTTTTTTGATGTTGTTGTTGTTTTGGGGTTGTGGTTTTGAGGGAGTTGTTAATTTTTTTTCGTCTTATCTCCCAAATGGGAAATTCTAATTTACATGAAGCCACCGCAGTGCTATTGAACTATCAGAACCTAGCTCACTTAGTGCTCACTATGATTCCTGGACCTCTATATGTCAGCTAGAGCAGACTCTCACCTAGGACTTAAAGTCTCGGAGATGCCAAAAACAAGGGTAAAAGATCAGAAACTTCCATCTGTTCTTCACTAGTGTGCAATCTTATAAATTTACACAGTATCTGGAGTGTAAATACCAACTTCACTTGGAAGCAGATATTCAGGGTGCCAGACTTGAAGGTCCTCAAGAAACAAGCCTTACCTGCCAGGCAAGTATATTGCTAAAGGAATTCAAGACAGGTTGCAATTCTGAACTGCCTTCTGGAAGAGAGCCTCTTTGACACTCTCTCTGTCTCTGCTGACTACACAGGGAGTCAGGAATCACAGAATCATTAAGGTTGGAAGAGACTTCTCCAAGATCACCAAGTCCAGCTCTCAACCTAACACCATAATGCTCACCAAACCATCTTCCTCAAGTGCCATATCCACATGTTTCTTGAATGCCTCCAGGGATGGTGAATCCACCACCTCCCTAGGCAGCCTGTTCCAGTGTTTAACTACTCTTCCAGTAAATAAATTTTTTCCTAATATCCAATCTAAACCTCCCCTGGCACAACTTGAGGCCATTTCCTCTTGTTCTATCTCTAGTTACATAGAAGAGCAGACCAACATCCACCTTCCTACTACCTTCTTTCATGTAGTTGTATAGAGTGATAAGGTCTGTCTCTGTCTCCTCTTCTCCAAACTAAACAATCCCAGCTCCTTCAGCCTCTCCTTATAAGGCTTGTTCTCCGGACCCTTCACCAAGGAAGACTGGCCTCTTAGCATTACACATCTCAGGAAAAACTCAGAATAGCCATGCTACAGTTAAAAGTCCAGTGAGCCCAGCCTCCTCTTTCTAGTAGCACCCCTAATAGAGAGATCATAACAAGACATACTAAGGACACTAAACTTACTCTCCTGTCTCCCTATCTGCTCATTGCTCTGAGCACCTCCTGAACCAGTCTGTGTTCAATAGTTCACCATAACCATTTCTTCCACAGGTTTGCCTAATCACTTTTGAACTCAAAGCTTTGGCACTCATCACATTTTAAATTAGACCTCCCTGTCATAAAATATGGTATGCAGGGAAGAACTTCCATGTATTTTGAACCTGCCCTTTAGTTCTCATACAGTAAGAAACAGTGAATAATTGTTGCTTAGTCCCTTTTTCCGTGAGTCATTATTTCATACGCCTTTATCACAACTCCTCAATCACCTACTTTCCAGGCTGAAGTGTCCCAATCTATTTAATCATTCCTTGTATTCAGGCTGTTCAGTACTTTAATCACTCCTCTCATCCTTTATACCTTTTATAGTTCTAGTATATTTATTTGAAATGTGTAGGACAACACTGTAAGATGTAGGCATGCCAAGGATTTACAGAATTATTTTCTCTCTATTCAATTTTCTTGCTATTTTGACCACAGAGCTGATGTTTTCATGGTATTTTTTACAATAACTCCAAGGTCTCTTTCCTGAGTCATAATATCTATTTGAGAACCCATCATCACGTATGTATAGTTTGGGTTGTTTTCCTTCTTGTGCATTATTTTGCATTCATTGACATTCAGTTTCATCTGTTATTTTATTGCCCAGTAACTCAGTAGCTGAGATGCTCCTACAACTCTTCATAGCTTTTGTTTCAACTACCTGAATAACTCAGTTTCAATAATTTTGTTAGTTTACTTTAGAACCCTTTCTTGAAATAATTTGTGAATATATTAAACCGTATGGATCTAGCACACTTACCTGAACTAGACCAGTAATCTCCCCTCTATTCTGAAAGCTGATCATTTTATTCTCACCCTTTGTTTTTGACCTTTAAAGCTTAACTCTTACACTGATTCCCACTCCCTCACATGGGCCTTTGTCCAAAAGAAACTTTGTTTCCTTAATGGGTACTACAAGGTACCTTCTGACAGCTTTTTCGAAATTTAAGTGGACTACACTAAGTAGTCCTATGTTAACTGTGAGCTTAGAGTCCATAAAGTAATCTAATAGATTTGAGAGACATGGCTTCCCTCTACAGAAAATTATATCTGCCTATAGGTTTATTTATCTCACATCCTGACCATTTTTCCTAACAGATTGCTTATTACATTAATTTTTTTGTGTAGAACCCTAGAGCTTCTAAAAACAAACCCATAAAAAAAAAAACCAACCAATTTTGCCTCTTTTCAAGTCATTGATACTAAGGACAACTGAAGCAACAAAGTGCATGCCGTGGTTATTCAGCTGTTCTGTATTTAACCTTGAGTGTTTCTGGCTAGTGAGAGTTCTGTTAGTACTCCTTTAAGTACTTGTTTATTAAATACCTTCTATTGGCCCTTCAGTTTGAGACAATTTATGTCATTCCTTTGATTAACAGGATCATTCCAGTCTGAAGAGAGCTTGGAAGGTCATCTAGTCCAGCTGCCTGCTCAAAGCGGTGTCAACACTGGTTTCAGACCAAGTCACTCAGGACTTTGTCCAGTTCTTTCTTGAAATCTCGAAGTACTGAGATTCTACAGCCACATGGGCAGCTTGTTCCAGCACTTTGTTATCCTCACCATTAAAAACACCTCCAGTTTAGGACCACTGTTTCTTGTTCTTGCACCATGCACCTCAGCAGACAGTCTTACCTTGTCTTTCCAACCTCCTCTGATATATGCAAGGCAGCTATCAGACCTTCTCTTTGCCAAGCTAAAAGCAAACCCTACTCTCTCAGCCTTTGTCTTGTACTCCAACCCTGCACCATGTTGGTTGCTAAGATTCCTGTTGGTCACTTCCTTAAACTCCAGATATCATTCCTGCCCTCAAGCATGTCAGCCATACCCGTGCCCCTCTAAATCTCGATGGCCCCTGCAAACTTCATAAGGATGCTTTTATTCTCTTCAATCTCAAATGAGAACTTAACTATTTCTTGTCAAGAAAAGCTCTGACAAGCAAGTCTCATTTAACACACCTCAGGAATTCCTTTAAGATTTCTATCTCCTTCAAGACCTCTACCATGGTCTTTCCTCTTTGACTACCTTTTTACTGAACCACTACGAGTCACTCTTACACAGGTAGAAAAGTATTTAACTATTGAGTTTCACCTTCAGCAAATTATTTTAAAACTTTTTGTATTTAAAATTCTCTTTGCTTTTCCTCATATAAACACTTTCCACATTTTTATGTCCAATATTGAAAGCTACACATTTTGGTTTCTAACAGTTTCTCCTTTATTTGGCTTTGTAAGTGTTTGATTTCCCCCCTCCCCTTCCCACAAAGACTGATTTGATAGATACCTCAGGAGAACAGCTTCAGTATTTATCCACCCCTTTCAGTTTATTTTTAAGCATTTACTTCAGTTTCAGTTTTCTTTTCCCCAGTTAAACACTCTAGTGACTACTCTGGGCTTTTTTTGCATCTTACAAAGGCTGTTGAATGTTAGCATATTAGAGAGTGAGGGATAAACTCTGATGTGTCATCTATGTGCTGCTCAGGCCTAGGTAGGTGTTTAGAAATGTAATCTGCATTGTAGTCCTGACGCTATTTTACCTACACACTGTTAGGTCTAATTGTGATGAAGTTTTCTGCTTTTTAAGGACTGTTTTCCCTTATGTCATTGTCCTGTTGCAGGTTGGGATGAAGAACAGGAATTAAGCTATTGAATTTCAATGCAAATATGTTTCATGTTAATCACATGGTTAACCCACATTTACTGGTTTCTGTCTCCCTCAGAAGAACCCAAGTTAGTTTATCTGAATATTTTTTTATTTTTGAAGCAATCTTTAAGTAAATGAACCAATTGCTTCAATAAAATGCAAAGTATAGTAGCCTCTAAATGCATTTGCTAGCTAGCTGTGAAAACAGTGTTTTCATCACCTTACTGGAATACTTTGTGAAATATAACTACAGATATTCAGTTAAAAACAATGCCAGCAATGAAGTAGGCTAAAACTCAGATCACACACAGATCAGTGTTTTACTTAAACGCTGTTAAATCTTCATTTACTCTACCGTAGCTTCTAATAGATGTTAGATTCAATCATTCCCTTGTAGAACTTAGATGTACAATAGTCATGCAATATAAAACCTTAAGATCTACTATGTGTAGCACATTCAAACTTAAAGCAACAGGGAAATCAGAATTAATTTTCCCAAGAGCACTACATAGCAGAGAAATAAAATGGGCCATTTACCATAACACATCTACTCTCTATTAAGGCAGCTCTTAGAATTTCCTGCAGGGAAGACTCCGTATTTTACACTTCTAGTGGATGAATTTTCTATGAATATTTACTTTGTCTAGTTGTTAAAACAAATCTCCTCATGCCTATTTACAGACATTTTTAAATGACAATCAAAGTGAAATAAAACTACTGAGAAGTCCAAATTATTTTCAAGGTGAGACTTAAATCTTTGGTTTTGCCTTATGTTGTCAGGCCTCCAAATAGTACCTGCTGTATTCTGCAGCCAAAGTACTGAAACTTGCAGGTGGAAGAGACTGAGCTGCCTCGGTAGAGGATATCCCAAAATATTTGCCCCAATGAGCAGATGTCTCATCACCTTCAGGTTGCTATGGAAACTTCTCCCTTCACCATAAATGACTTTTCCTAATAACTCAATCAAGTTCTTGTGCATTGTGAGCTTGACAGGACAGCAGATATGGGTTTCTTTTGCGTATAATCTTTCATATAACTTGTCGAAATCTACAGGTGTCTCTGGATATAAGTTTGCACAAGTCTTTGTTTACTATCAGGCTAAAAAAGCTTGTTAAAATTCTACCAAAAAATCATCAGACATGATTGGCTTTCAACATGCTAGGCACTTAGCACAAATATGCTGAAGCATAGCCATGCAGGACCATATGCATGGTTAAAGGTAATTACTCAAAAGGAATGACTGAAATATTTGCTACTTGTGTGGAATTAGTAATGAAAACCATTTGCAAAATGGGTATGAAGATGTAATGAGTGCATTATAAATGTCTCAGTTTATAGCCTCACTGACAACATCGTTCTCATTCTTCTGTATATTTCTTTCTTCTGCATCCAACTCCATCGCCAGTAACAAATATTCATAGCCTTCCAAGCCTATCCTTCAGATAGCTCTTATAAATTCACTTTCCCACAATGACAATAAGCAAGTAAACGAGTCATAGTACAAACTATACCCTACAGCCTTTTTATGCTTCCTAAGAATTTCCCAGTGGGACCAGATCTTTTACATCCTTTTCACACTTACAACAAATTGCTTTCCAGAAAAATCTCAGCCCATTTGGTCATGGGAAATGTCAAAATCCTGATAAAAGTCTGCAATGAGCTTTTTCGAAAAGCTGATAATAGCAAGCTGTCCTGAAAGCATGGCCAGGGACCAGGAAGAAGTTACTAGAGCTCCCAGCTTGTACTAATAGAGTGGTTCAAGCAAATAAACACAGCAGCTAGACATAAAACACAGGAGACCACATTGATTGCAATCACTTGCAGAAGAAAAAATAAGATATACTGTAGTATGATATATTCCTGAAGTAGACCACAGGAAAAGGAAACCTTTTTTTGGCTAAAGAAAGTCTGGACAATATACCTCTAGGTGTTCACCAATATTTTTAGGCACTAAGGATTTAATGACTGCTTTAGTTTGATGGAAAGACCAACGGTAATTTCAATACTGACTATTTTACAGTGTTCTGATACTCCTGCTTTAAGCTATGCAAGGGCATTTATAACATCAACAGGAAGACTACCATATTAAAGCCAATACTATTCACATCCAATTATGCACACACAGAGGTTATTATAGCAATGCATATATGTACCTCATTTTAAAGAGGCTTGAGATTTGTATTGCAAAATATACTCAGAAATATTCTAAAGAGAAAAAAACTTTTACAAAGAATTAATGTTATAAAGTATTTTTCTCCTTAACCTTCTCCAAAATATACTACATACCACGTCATTGCAATTTATCTCTCTACAGATTTTCTCAGTTTTATACTCCAATAATTTAGCATATGAACTTTTCAAAACACTAACAGAAGACATTTGTATATGAGGGACTGCTTTCCACAATGCTGATATGCAGCACTGAACTCGTGAATGTTCTGTTAATTAGACAGAGCCATGAATATTAGACCTACATTTTTAACTCAGGCTAAAGTTTCTTTTAAATAAACTAGGTATCTGTATTAAATAAGAAAGCAAGATGAGCCAAGATCAGTACTCCTATCGCCATGTGTATGCCCAACCACATAAAAGTTGTCATGCATCTCACACAGTATGATTCACTCAGTACCTGTGAAGTATTAAGTATCCCAGACGTCAGACTCCAGAATAGTTGAGCACAATATTTTCTTCAAGTTTATTTTAAAACTACAGACCATTTTTTTTTTTTTTACAGAAGATTAAATTGACCCAAATCACTTGAGTTCTTGATTCAGCCTGAGTCATGTTATGTTGCGCAATATTCTGTTACATCCCATCTGGCATGATTTAACACTGCATGGTACAAGAGTGAAATCAATTAAATGTATACTTCAGATAAGTGCTATTACTTAACCTAGTTAGTAAAGGCAGGCCAACAGGTAACAGGCAATGTAGCTTGGCAAGAAAATAAAATTAGTTGTATCATACATCCTCTGCCTCCCAAATAATCTTTGCTTCCTACCTAAGGAGAAACTAGCGATCTGACAAAAAACTTTTTAAGCAATGAAAAATTCTGTACAAGCATTGTGTGTGGAATATGCTCTGAATATCTTCTGCTTATAAAGTCTAGATGTGTTCATAGTATGTAAAAAAAATGTTACAACTAATAGAGCAGAACATTAATCAACAGCAACCTGAAATATGAAAACCCTGCTTCAATCTGTTATATTTTCTGGAAACACTTAATTTATGCCAGTTATAAATGGTAAATACATACCTAGCTAACGAATTTGTAATTAACATCTGGTTAGCAGATAGGAAAAGGAGTAACTTTTTTTTTTTTTTTGTAAGTCCTGGAAGTGTTGCAAGTCAATTGAATCAATACCACTCAGTGTTATGCAAAACACATTAAGAAAAGATGAGATCTCATCAGTTCTATGTTTTGACTGAGTATCAAAATGTTGTGTGCACAAACTCGTCTAAAAATCTTCCAAAACTGCAAGGAACATTTATGTGTGTCTTACATGCCACAGGAGCAACGCACATTACAAATATATTTATAAGCAAAGCCCTTGAAGATGTGAAGCAGTATGAACAAAAGAAGCTCCCTGTGCACATTTTGTATTAAATACTGAGAATTTGAAAGAAAACCCATAAATAACAAATGTATGGTCTCTACGCTTTTAGCTGGACCAGGTACCAAAATCATAAGAAGTTAAAATTAATTCGAAAATCTTGTTGTTCATCATGATAGACAGATAATAAAATTATTTCCCTCTCCTTTCATTCTACTGAAATTACTTATATCAACTTGCTGAGATGTGGTTAAATCCCAAATTCTAATTTTTAGGTTTTTTTCTGATGTTTAGAACTTTGTTCATAAAAGCATTTTTCACAGCCAATATTTTCTCAGGCTTCATTATGCTATCAGCATGACCCTATGCTCACCACAACTATATCACCTATACTTCCTTCAAAATGCAAATAGGAAGATTCCATTTTTCTCATCTCATTATTTTTAACTAGCAGTGTCTATTTCTCAAGGAATCATTGCTTCCTTTTTTGAACTTCCATGATGAGGTCTGCCTCTGCAACGGTGCCTGCTCCTCCCACGAGTTATTCTGAAAGCTTATACGGGCAGTTACTATTTTGTTCTTCAGAACTCTTCTGAAAAGACCCCTCCAATGCGTCAAGAATATGTCAGCATTCAATAGCTAGGGGGAAATATAACTGGGAAGAAGGTTTATATTAGTTTGTCTAAATATTAAAGATTACAGAGAACAAAAATAAATGTATAATACTATAAATATTTGGAATACTGAAACCATTTTAGAAACAAATTTGTTAAAAGCATGGAAAAGCTTTGATAGAATAATAACAACAACCTGTGAAGCTCTTTTAAGCCCATTACTATTGAACATTCTTCCAGCATACTTCACATTGCTTAACTGATTGGGTTGCAAGCATCTTGCTTCAGTCATTTGACACCACTGGAACTAGTTACAGGACTTCTTCCTCTAGTTGTCCCTAGTTCAGGGAAATTAATATGTAGACTTACATTTGCACAGACCAAGCACACTAGTACAATATTCTTAAGTGTGGGCAGGCAGTCAAGAATACAACACAACCATGTATAACCACTTGTCTCTAAATATTAATAATTTATAAAAAATGCAGTATGAAATGTGTACTTACAACAATACTCTGCAAAATTAATTCAGACATTTTTCATACTGTAAGAGGCAAAAAACGACCTTTTTTCTAGAAGATCAATTCACATTATATTTCTCTTATTAAAAGCAAATATTTATTCAAAGTAATTAACATAATTATCCTATTTACAACTGAATTAAACTGAAAAGCAAAACAGGAACATTTACAACCAAATAACAGGCTAGAAACAAAGGCTAAAAAAAGGTAGATATAATACTTCATGAATAACACTTTTTGTAAATATTTTTCTGTCTCCTACTACATTGGTAGTATCTACCTCTGATAACATATCTAAGAATAAACTGGCATCCTAATGCTAAGCATGAATGTATTTTAATATTAACATCTGTCTGACATGCTTCTAAATGAAAAACAGTTTTAACATTAGGAAGTTTCAGTGAAAATAATTTAGCAGGTTAAAACAACTTTTCTAATTATTGTATAATAAAATTTTCATTAAAATACTAAGACTGACTGTAGGTAAGCAATTTAAAGTAGCATCTAAAAATTACAGCAGCACTGATACCCTTAAAGACCTGCATTGTCTGAAGTATTAATCTGTTAGTGAAACACAGGGAAATGCCCGTGAAGATGGCAAAAGGTATACTCTGCACTCCTCCATTCCCAAATAAAAAAGAAATTTCTTATTCATTTGTTCATATTCAAAAGATATTTGTAAGTTTTTACAGGACACAAAGAAGAACTGTATTTCAGAATTTAACAAAATCCTTTTAGTTCCAAAAAAGTGGTTCTTTCTCAGTAATGCACTATTTTAGAAAGACATCTCTAACACAAAATAATTCACAAGATGAAAACAAGTTGCCCTGTTCTCATTTGCTATCCATCAAGCCTGCTTGAAATATGGATGAACTCCATGGATGGACTAAATCTTATTTTTTTGGCTTACAAATATGAAACAAAAGATTTTTTGATGTCCTTGATTTAACATCCAATGCTACATTTCCTTCAGAATAGCTTCTAACTATGTTTCTTGGCACATCCTTTTCTTCCTTCCATGTCCTTGTTTTAATTCCTAGTGAAGAAAGAAAAGTTATTACAAACAGGAGACATTCATTTGGTAAACATAAGCAGAATGTGGCCAAACTAGATCTTTTCAGAGCATGTCTAAATTTTTACACATATTTATCCTTATTGTAAACCTAATTTTGATATGCAAAGTATAATCACTCTCAGCTCAGTAATCCAGTGTGCTAATTGCCTAGAAAGTCCAATGATTGAACCCTCAATCGACACATGAGTTGCTATTAAAAAGCACAGTGTTCTATATAAAAATGTAGAAAATTGTGAAAAATTTGTTAATCCTTATTATTATAGAACAGTATTGAGAAATGAACACTGTCATTAGAGAAAGTTTTGTCTATTCAATCCAAAAGCAGCTATTCCTGTTAAGGTCATATTTCATTCTCCTGCTGTAATGCATGCTTTTGAAAATAAAATGTATTTTATGTTCAGTTAAAATTTGAAGAATCAAAAATCTATTCTCTATTTCAGAATGTGGTGCTTCATTACAGTTTCTTAATACCAGAATAGCAATTGATTTTAGTAACTTCATAACCCAGTTTTTAGTAGTAGAAATGGATACTGATGTAACAGTATATGCACTTTGCCAGATAAATAAGTATTGGTTAGACAATGATTAGCATCAGATCTACACTTTTCAGAAAGTTTGTTGTAATAGAACCTGAACATTTCTCATCAATGGAGAATAATACATATTCATGAGTACTTGTTCCCTCACATCAGTTCTTACATAAAAACATGTATGTGCTGTAAAGTGCTATGCCACTGGGAAAAACTACATGATTGGACTATTTAATAAGAACAGACTAAAACTTTAAGCAATCTTTGATCTCCTGTAAAATGCCCAAGAAGCTGCATTAAGAAAGACTGTTAAGTGTATTTCTGAAGATAGAGAGGAAAAGGAGAAAACTGAGTAGAGATAAAAAGAGAATGGTAAGGATTTAGTGCATTAAAATCTACTGCAAGTGCCAAGTAACTTAGCACCATGCACTACACTAGGAAAGGCAGAGGTTTTTGGAAATTTGAACAAAAGTCCTTTGTGTACATCTACTAAAAAAAATTTGAAACTGTTTTTATTACAGTAAAGGTTTTTATACCTCAGAAAGGAGGCACATAATTATAGCCATGTAATTATTACACTTTCACAGAATACCATCCGATAGTATTGCTATCAGCAATCTGGTAGAAGCAAAATAACTACTAAAAATTCCTTTGACATGATTTTTCCTCAGCAATTGTGTTGGTGCAAAATAGCCCCGAAGTTTAAGTAATAAGTCTCCGAAAAAAAAAATTATCATATCTATATAAACAAATCCGTGTAATGCTATCAACTAAAGTAAGCAGTTTAAAACAGGTATGGAAAAGAATAGAGGAATTTCTTTCTTGATAAACCATACTTGAAAAAGAAAATTGGTAATTAAGTTCATCAGATTTCTCAGTAAATACAAAACCCATTTTTGGTGGAAGACCTTGAAAAGGTTTTCCCAACAAGCTTGTAGTATTGATTAGCTACCATCCAGATAACTGGTTAAACATTCAGATGTTTTTTTAATGAATGGATATACTATTCAAATCAATGGCTTAGTGTACTGGTCACAGCAACACGTGCTATTAAATTGACAAAACCTTAAATATCAACCTTAATTTTGGACCTTCTGTACAAACAGTTACCAATGCAGTGTCATTCATTGAAGTTTTTAACTTACCTGTCATTTTAGGTACTCGCAGAGCTCTATGACTTAACAAGACCTCTTGTCGAACACGTTTTGCCGAAACAGGGTCTTGCAGACTGTCTAACCCAGTGTTTGATGTACAACTGGAAAAAATAGCCAGAAAAGAGTTGTTTTTAGCACAGTAATTAAGCTACATTACAGCAGTTTAGACCTTGCAATGTAGAAATACATTAAATTATATTATCCAGTATTGGTAGTTCATAACATAATGCAAATAATAACCTAGTTTATATTTGATTTTTATTAGTATGGATATTATTCCCCTTTTTCCTTTAAAAACTTTACAAGGCTGTTTCAACTCTTAAAATAAGAACTAATGTTGCCATTTATGCTAAAATATAAACCATTATGCCACAGGTTTTTTTTAAAAACCACAGAAGCCAGTTTGATGGTCACTGCCCACAAATTATACTAAGAATTAATCTTAACACACGTATGAAATCCTTGAAATGACCAAGTTATGTTGAAATGACCAAGTTGTGTTTATTGAACAAATTACATTTTTTATTGCTACAATAATTTTTCTACAGCCTCCACAGTTGGAGGGGGTGGCTTCATAGCAGGCAATACTTCTTAGCTAAGCTGCAAGAAAGCTGTTATAGCTTCAAATTCATTAAGACAAAGCCTATATATTTTATAGCCTTTTATGTGATGGACTGAAGATCTACAGTGAAAATTAAGAATCTATCTGATCTCACCCTTTTACTCTTGCCTCTCTAACTTCCCTGGTTCCACTCTGTAAGACAGCCTCATAAACAAGATAATTCTATCTATGTTCTGAGTTTTTATGCTTTTCCCATTATTTTCCCATAATACAGTTTAAAGTTATAGCTAAGTCGTATCAAATTTTTCTTTTGGAAAAATGAAAAAAAAAAAAAAAAAGAGAGCTGTTTCATCACTACTGACCTGATAGCTAATCCTTAAATATATTAAAAAAACCAAACAACAAAAAAAGTACAATTCCACTTAGTGTCTATTCAGTTTCAGCTTTTCTGCTGCTAACTAACAAGCCCCTTTCAGGATCATAAAACAGAAGTGATGAAATGAGAATTCCCAGAGCAGACCACAAGACTGAAGTCATAATAACTGAGACTGGAAATGAATTATCAGAAAAACAAAGGCAGTTGCCACAGAAGTATTAAGCATTTTCTCCACTTTCTATTTTAGTAGTTTCTAATGACATTCTACAAATGTAATGTCAGCAAAGGCATAACATTTTCAAACAAATTAGATTTCTAATTGATGATGGAATTTCTCTTTTCAGAATTATTTGTCATCTTTCTATTTTGAGCAGACAGCAGATATGGAAGGCACAATATTAGTTTGTACTCATTCCATTAAAACAACAGAAGTTCCTCAAACCAAGAGTAAAAGAAAGATACTACTCAAGTTGCCAGGAAGAAAACAAAAAAAAATAAACTGTCAAACACATTCAATTCAGAACTTCTCACTTGTAGGTCCAGATGCCTTGTAGAATAAGTTTTCAGTTTTGAAATAAAATACCAAAACAGAAGTCAGAACATGAGATATTAATACAAACTCATTTGTATAAAGTCAGAAGAGTTAGTATAATCTTACCTTAGTATCTTTCTTTTTCTCTCAGCAGCAGAAGTCATTGACATATATGAGGGCTTCTGAAGTACTGAAGTAGGATTTCTTTTTTTCAAGGAAGAGAGATCAAATCTGAAATCAAAGAATTATGTTTTTGTAAAATCTATTCTGGGTAGAAATCAAATGAAATTGTTCTTAACTGTAAATAATTATATGTTAAGTTGAAAAACAATACCAGAAAGTAATTTCTGTAATATTACTTGAAGCAGCTTCACAGGACTTCTCACATACATGACAGCTTTAACAATGGCATCTCTCAAAGAGGTTAAGGTATCCATTTTACAGACAGGAAAAGTAAGGCTTAGAAAAACTAAGCTGCCTGGGGAATCACAAACAATTTCAGAAGCGTTTTGTTTTCTATTCAGTAGATATCTTATAAAACAGGATAAGCTTTCAGCTTCATCTGTTATCATCAACATATAATTGATTTCAAGTAAAGGCAGAATTGAATCTGCTGATTAAAACTGAAGGTTTGATTTTCAAATGTTCAATTTACAAATAAAATTGACATCAATAGAAAAGTCTAGCTTTGAAGATAAACAGGATTAGTGTTTGGGTAATATTCCTTGCCTATATAAATGGAAAATACCTTTGCAGAAAGCTATTGCTGCATGGCTGTGACTCCTTTACCCATGAGACAGTAGATGTTTCAGTTGTTTCACCTGTCCCTTCATAGAGAATTACTGTTGAGTTCAGATCAGTTTCATCGCATTCTGAGATAGTGTCACATGTGGAGTCAGTAATAGTCTGCTTCTTCACTGGCATATTTACGTTACATACGTTTGCTTCCTGAAGGCTTGCAAGGTGTGAAGCTTTCTTTACCACAGTCTGCGCACAGAAGCTTTGTACTGGCTTTCTGCAAAGTTCTGGTGTATACACAATGGGGTGGACCTCCTTGGTAAGGGAATCCTCCAGATGACAGAGACTGGAGTGCTTGGATGCGACTGGACTTTGAGCTGCGATTGGAGAGTCCATCAGCTTCCGCCTAGTTCTTTTCTGCGGCAGTGCTGCAAGTTCTGCTATTTGTTGTGTATTTTTATTCATTTCTTGTGATGGAGTACCAAAAGCTGTACCTGTGCAACATAGACAACAACAGTTAGCACACTTCCCTATGTTTACTACTGAGATATTTCTTTCCCCTTCTGTGCTGAAATATATTTATTAGCAGAAATTATTACAAATATTATTTATTTCATTAATTTGATCATACAACTAAAATTATTTCTATTGCAGCATTGTCCACATGGTACCATTTGTTCTGTGGCACTCACAGTATTATAAATATGCATAGGCTGATATGGTTAACCCCAGAGATATTACAAATAATCACAGGTAAGATATGACACATGACAACTCTTAATCTAATTTAAGATGGTACTATCACAGAAATCTACAGCTGCCTCCTGATCACAGTCATTTTTTTCCCTAGGAAGTACCACGCAGTAGCATGAGACAGACTATTGTAAAAGAAAGGACATAAAATCCCTGAGAAGGACAAAATTATTTGACATCACAAACGGGAAAATAGTGTTTTGGAAAAGGGGAAAAGAAAGAACTTACTTGGATCCTGTCATTTTAATATATCTCTGGACAAAAAAGCTGTATACTAAAAAAACCTCACCCTTAAAAATAACAAAGCAAGTAATGCAGCACTAATTGGCCATTCTCATTCATCCTGATTCATACTATTTTTCTTGGACTGTAAATAATTTTATTTTTAAGTAGGTGGCAATAAAGGCAATGTCCAAAGTAAGAGAGAAAAGGCCTTTCTTTTATACAAGCTTTCAGTAAAGGAAAATAATTTTAAAAGATAGACCATTGTCTGGAGGATGGAATGGGTAGTATAAAAGTATGTAAAGTAAATTAGATGCTAATATATAGGCCACAAATCTATTATCTATTGTCAAAACTTAATTCAATAATGAAACCATTGAAAAAACAAAGCAAACATTTATTCCTCACTCAAGAGCTCTGTTTCAGAAAGAACAATGTTTAAACTACTATGGTTCAAGAAATACGCAACAACTTATTCAACAATGCATAAACAACAAATGCAGGTTAATTTAAGCTAAATGCTTATGGGAAAAGATGCCTGAACAATTACATGAACAATTACAACTCCATTATGCTGTTTTCAGCTTTGAAGAAACACAAACATGGAAAAGTCAGGCCTGAGAGGACTGAAGCAAAATACATCATTTTCTCACACCTAATCTTAGTGCAATTCATGGTCAGCATTCACCAGGTGAAGTGCAGCAAAATTATTGAGACACAGTAGCTTGATTTTAATCTGAAAACTAAACTAACTCAGAATATACTCCATAAGCAGTGAAATCGAAAAGGTAGTAAAACAAGGCCTCTGTATTTCCTGGTTCCTTTTTGCCTCCACAAGAAATAATGTAAGCCTACTTTGATGAAGACATTTTTCTCCAAGACGTGGTAGGATTTTGCTGTTAACAAGCAAGAAACTTATTTATGAACCATTTGTAATATGTACTCTGTGACATTATCAAGAATGCTGTGCTTCATTAATGTGCTCGTTCTTTAATTTTAGTTTCAGGAGTACAGTATTATGTACTTCCATGTAAAAACTAACTTTTCTTTGTTTTAAAAAAAATTTTTTGTCATTACAACCAAAAATTGAGCTAAAAACTTTCTTTAAAAGATTTTTTTTTGACAGCTTATATTCTTAAATACAAGAAAAAGCTTTATCTAAGGATTCCAATCTATTGTTTGAAATAACTATCCTTTAAACATTTCAGGACACATTTTAATTTATTAGATCTTCCTCTTCTTTATATGCATCTGAAAGTGTGTGTTTCGGGAAAAATAATGGGTTAGATTTCTATTTGTCTGTTGTTCAATTAGGACAGGGAGGTTCCAGTTTCAGAAAGTTTGTTTACTGTAAGACACTGAGGTTTTGCCAATGTCCTAAAGTTACTAGGAAGGAAGTGTGATAGAGAAATATTTTGGTGAGAGTGCCAAGCTTTAGAAGCTTTGCCAGGACTAAATACTGGAAGCATTTTTAAATTAACTGTAAATGTAAGCATTTAAACCATGAACTAGATAGCTAAAGAACACAAAAGTATTTCCCACATTAATAATTTGTTGAATTTAATAATAATGAACAGTATTTCATACTGTAATACAAATAGATTAATAAAAAGACAGCTGCAGTAATTCTATATAGGGCAAATATAAGCCATCAGTAAAAACCCAGACCTATTTTTAAAATCTACTTATTTCTGGAATGAAAGTCATTGTAAAACCAAGTTAAAACAAAACTAGTTTTTCTTGCCAGTTAAGTATTGGAAGACATAAAATATTCAAGAAGTGTCCCTTCTCGAAGCTTTTTGTGGAAAGCATTAAGTTGCTCCTAAGACAGTAAACAAGGAATAAACAAAAACATCACCAGCAATATAATATTTAACTTGGTTTCACTAAACAACATAAACCAAAGATGCTGTGAAAAAAAACAACCCCAACACCGCAATTTCACATGAGCTACCTATACAATATATAGCTCCAAGCAGTTATGATCTAAATTAAATACAAATACAGCAAGAAAGACATTTAAACCGTCAAAATAAAGGAATGCCAGTGATTTTGTTTTAATAAGGAAGGCAAGATACTGAAGTCAGTTGCTATTTTTTTCAGGTGTTTTTAATAGATGCCATTAAGAAATTTAAATAAAACAGGCTCAGACAACAATAACTGCTACACTAGTTCTATGGATTTCAGATGACTTCAAATGATCATGACATCAAGTGTTTCTTCTTAAAAAAATATCATTATTTTTTTTTTGTCAAGAACCTATTTTCAAGTACTTTGAAGACTACTCAATACTTTTGAAAACATTGATATTCAGAGGCATACTTTAAGATTCATATATAAAAAAATTCTTATTGAAACAGAAATTTTAGTACCATAAACAAACAAAATTAATATGCCTCAAACAGAAGCACCATAACTTGTGTTTCCCAAATACTAAATTCATACAATTTTAGCATAATTTTGCCTAAGCAAGCACTGAATATTTTAGGAAACAATTTTAGGAAATGTGGTCATCTGTCACTACATGACTTATATTGCAGTGGGACAGCTAAAACTAGGGAGAACCAGTTTCCCTATATCCTATTCAAGAAGTGAAAAAGAAAAAAACTCCAAAACAAATGACTCTAAAAGGTTTTAAGTAGCAAATGTGAATTTCCAACATAGAAGCAGCATTAATTTTACAGCAAGTCAAGCCTACTAAAACCAAAGTATTTGTACGACATTTTTAAGCAATGCCTTCTGTCAGAATACTCAATTTTAACATGGTATTGTTGAGTGCTTGTAGGTGGCGTGTATGTATGTGTTATGTATTTTAGCACACACTTTATCTTATTGTCTAAATCTTCCAATGAGTAAACACGGAAGATTGAGCCAATAGTACATTCCTAGTTAGGAACAACGGAGGTAATACATAATATGTTAATAAAATGTCACAGATGAGGTTAGTAATGCATACTAATTCATATCGCATACTAATTTTAACATGAAGAGCAATACTCCTGAACTCCCTTTTGCTGTAGCAAAGCCCATCTGTATAAATGGGTTACAAAATACAGATTTGACCAACTTAGATAGTACTGGCAATTATTACATGTGATTGGTTCAATGGGATTTCCCATTGCGCTGGAACTGGAAACTGCATCAGCTGACTCTAGATTTATCCTGTTATCACTGTCTCTCTTAGGAGTGTGTTACTGACAGCTGCTAAATACAGGAGACTGAAGATGACAGTGATGAACCCGGTATGGCTATTCATATTTTCTTAAAGAACATATCTAAGTGCTCCTGAATGGATGCCTAATGCTAATTATTAAGTGTTGTCATTACTTTTCTACTGAAAGACAAACAACACATTCCAACTCCAAAGAGAATCTCTAAACCTGTTCCATAATAATGCAGGGAAATTATGTTTATGGTCTTGTATTTACTTCCCATTTTACAGCTAGTTCAACCTTTTGCATCAGAATGATCCTCATAATTCACAGATATTAAGTTTACTTTTTATTTCATACACAAAAATGAATCACTATGTACTTTATAGAAACATCTGCAGTTATCCTGATGGAGTAACTTAAAAGAAAAATTTACAAGTTTTATTTCCTTAACTACTGCTTTCAGCTATGACACTTCTCTTAAAAATAAGCATGATTCCAAATATATTTTCAACAATAATGTATATGCTGATCTTTAATTTCAAGCTGATTATTATACAACATAGTTGTCAGAATTCTTTTAGATACTATTTTTAAGAGATCCACTTGGAAATTAAAAATGAACTTAGTCCTCCACTGACCAACCACTCCCCATCAAACAGTATGAAGTGGTTTTGGTCATTACTTCATCATATTATCTGTCCCAAAAGTCTGCTCAGAAGACCTGATTTATCAGAAGAGAAACACAGCCATATTAGATATTTACGGTCCTGAGTACTAACATGAAACACAGAACACAGTATTTGTGAAACACGAGTCACAGCCAAAGTGAGTAGAGTTCACAAGATGACTCTGATGAATTGGGTTAGTTCTAATTGATGTTTGCAACAAAATAACAGCCAAGAATTCTCCTCTTCTGGAAGTCACATTAATACATGCATAAGGAGATTATTTCTGGAAACTGAGCTAAAATAAGTCTACCAGGTTGTTCTGCTAAAGTGAAATAAAATATTAATGTATTCTTTTCAATAAACATTTCTGGGCTACCAATGATTGATCCAATTACTATACTAATCATACATTTTGATTCTTCTAACAGCCGACTCATGGAATTCCAAATTGCAAATGAATTTCAATTATTTAATATTCATGTGATCCAAAGGTGTCACTGTGATGGCCAGTTTCACAACAGTTTTGCAAGCAACAGCTGTGAACTGAAAAAGGCTAAAATCTAGGCTGCATTCTTGTGGGTCCCAGTGGTCAAATGTTCTCTATTTAACACAGCATGAGAAAAAAAATAACACTTAAAGCTATATAGGACAGTGTGCAAGAGGTGCTCAATATAAGACAAATCTTTCCTATGTACAAGACACATGCATTTCCTACTTTTAATCGAGTCTTTTTCTACATACAACTACACCTCATTTTTTCCTGCCATGCAAAATAATAAATGGACCTTACTTCCGGATGTTTGTGACAACGGAAGTAATAGATGCCTTTTTTTTTTTCTCCCCTCCTGTAAATCAATTCCATTCTCTCAATGGTAATGTACAGTAAGGCTTCCGGAAATGGGATGCCTGAAACAATGCCAAGAACTTTCCCATTCACAGTAATACTTGCAAATACCAGTCATAGCTCTCCACCCATGAGTCCATACTCCATGAATACTGTATGGCTCTCCATTAACCAACAGCCAAGAATGAGGGCCTGAATACATTCTAAAATGAACTTACATTGTTTTCACAGCTTGTGCTTTACTTGATACAGATAGTTGAGCTGTTCATGAGTTTGCACATTTATGGTTTCATTAACCATACACAAGCCTAATCTAATTTTTAAATGCATTTCTAAACAAAAATGATAGTGGAAAACCAGCATTTCCTCTACAAAAAACAATTCTAATTTATAATTAATGTCAGAATAACTAGTTAGTATGGGTGGATGCTTAATAATAAGAGTGTATATAGATAAAACAATAATTTAAAAATGATCTTCCCTATTAATATAGGGTAGAAAGTATGGTTAAGACAGATTCCAGAAATCCCATGTTAAGTCTTCATAGTGAAAGTGAACAAGAGTAGAGGTTCTGAAAATAATGTGTTTTCAGTCATATTTTAAGAAACAAATTAAATTACCAAGTAAAGACAATAATTGAAAAGTACAACATGAATACACTCAGTGAGATTAATGTTGTGTAAATATTTTCAAATTATTTTTACTTGAACAACTTGAAATTAAAAGATAATTCAAATGTTTCATTTTAGATAAAATTTGAGAGTATTTAATTTTATTTTTAAAAACCTGAAGTGGTGAAAGAAGAAAAAATACATCAAACATATGCAATCAGAAATTAAAGATTCAGATACTCTGAAGTTCTTTACAAAATACTCCTTGAATCATTGTATGTAGAGTGAGTTAGCATGCACACAAAGCAATTGTTAGATCAAATTACTTGTCATGTGTAGCTGCGTTAATATGGCACTGTCTAAACAAACCAGAACAGAAAACACTAGCTTAGGGCAAATTGTGAATTTTCTGAGAGCTATTTCTAGTACCCATGGTAGGGCTGCATTGTAGGTACAGATGACTAAGCAATACCACTTGGTTGGACGAGTTTGCAGATTAACACAGTAAGCTAGTACTGTACCAGCTTGACTTCCTTCTTCAGGAACAGCCAATGGCATGTAGTTAATTCCAAAGAAACCCCTGAGAAGTGCACAGTTTTTCCTATTCTACGGAAGTTATTCAGCTGTTTCAGCCTTTTGGGGACAGTACTTGTAATCAGAAAAGTTATTTATGTGACAGAGTATTTTAATTTTTATATGAAAACCCTCGACAACCATTCATTTGCATTTGAACAATACCATGATTCCTTCTAAAAGGACTGCCAGCAAAAGATTAGTGTCACTAAAAAGTTTCTGCAATGATTACTGCCTCATGTTTTATGATATGCAAAATTCAGCTGTTTCCTTTAAGTACAGATGCTTTTCTGCATCACTACCATTTTAAAAATATAGTGACTAGTTAATGAATTTGAAATTGTCAGATATAGATAACACACAGATACTGCATACATCCTTAAATACTTTAGGGTTCATCAAAAGTTAAGCAATTATTCACTTTATAAGCTTACACTGAAGAAGAATTTATATTTTCCTCATAACTGTCACTGTTTTCTACATGAGTAGCATCTCATTTTTGCAGAGGGATTTTATCTCAAAAACTATTCTTTCAAATATGTGGTCATGTAGGTTCAAAAGCATACATCACATTTGTTACCAGCAGACCTAGCACACTCTCTTCCTCTTAGATGGTCTAGACTTAATGTTTCATATGAAAGAAACATTACATTTCCACCAATAAGCTTTTTCTCTCCCGAGATTTAGAAGAGAAACTTCTGAGTCACTAACACTAGTCAACATATATTTATATTAAAAGGAAGATTTTAAAAAATTACTGCTTTCGACTTATAACATGAAAAATAAGAATTAAATCACAAGAAGCGAACTGCATTGCTCTTTTTTCTGCTGACAAGTTGAAGTTCATGCAGTTATGTTATATGGGAAGTATGGATTTTTATATAAGGAATAACCACTGTGTAGCATGTGGCTAATTTTTTTTTCATCTTAGTGCAAAACCACCATTTCCTTCCCACATATTGGGCAAATTATAAATAATAAAATATGAATGTGCTAAAGGTGTGAGGGGATCTGTATAAATCTTCCTTTTTATTTGTTCACTAAGTTCTCAGGTCAGCTCTTGCTAACATTTGCCAAGCATACCTCTGAGATGACTTTAGGGAGAAGGAATTGGATTCTTGAATAATTTATTTAATCTTTAAAGGAAAAAAGAAATTACTACATGCTTCCTATTTCTGATTGGGATATTGCCCTTGTACTACTTCACATTGTCCCATGCTAATATATTTTTTTCTGTTTTATGTTTTTTTTTCTTAATAATTTGTTATATACATTCTACACAAGATAAATAGATTTCCATAACATGATATCAGCTAATAGTTCAAAAACTTTAAATATAAATTCGAACAAATAATTGAAGAGTTTTTTCATTGGATTTCTTTTGTGGTCAGAAAAATTAAAGCACTGGTAAGCAGATTAATTTTTTCCACTCAAGTCCCAGGATGTATGGAAATGATTGTGTTAACCCCAGTAGCTTTTTAGGTAAGGAGACATTAAGATTAAAATGATATTGTAAAAATATTGTTTGAAAAGTGTTTATTTTTTTTCTGAGCAGACCTGCTACTGTTCATTTTTACTTGTTATCTCAATGTTTTAAAATTAAATCATAGAACATCCAATTAATAATTTTAGAAACTTTATTTTAACTTCTTCCAGTGAGCAAAGCCAATTGTCAATTCAACTCAACTCAATTTCACACTCAAATGTCTAATGTCAATTCTCAGTACCTAGTAGCAATGTGTCTTATTCTGTACAATGACTTATTTGGTTAGCTCACCAACTTAAGTTGCCAATGAGTGAGAGAGAAGTTCTTCGTGAAGATTAAAAATCTTAGTAATCTGGGAAAAGAGAAAATCCTAGCAACAACCCCCAAAAGTATCAACACATTTATACGTCTAGTCAAAAGCAAATGAAAAGAGTACAAAAATCAGATGAAGAGTACAACAAAATTGAGAACTATCTTGATAGAAGTTATCATAACTTTTCCTGTAAAGGTCACAAAATATGGAGAACATTTGGTACTACCATGCTTTCTCCTGCAATTAATAAGAGGGAGAAAGGAGTTAAAGTAATATCTCCAATTTCCTTTTCCAAAGGATAAATAAACAAAACCCAAAAACATTACAAAAGATTTACATGAACACCTTCAGGCAAAGACACCATTTACAGTTGAAGAAAGTCCATCTTAACTGAAATATACGGTGTTCATTTACTTAGGTTAACATAAAGCTCAGCAACATTTAGAACAAAAGAATAATAATAATAAACATCTGCATAACACATGCGAGACAATTCCTCAAATTATGTCTAATGATTTTAATGGAGTGAAATGTTTATGACTTGAAAGTTCATATGCAATTTAAATAATAGTTATTTTAGTGTTAATTTCATAAGGACAAATGTGGCCTCTTACAACAACAGGACTTCAAGAAAGGTAGAAGAGAAGTAGATTAATCAAGAACTCTAATGAAACTTACTAGCATCAGGAATTAAAATTCACAACAATGATATTCCACATATGAGAAGACAATCTCTACAATCAATATTTAGCTATAAGCTATACTACACAGTTTACTGGATTGTGTTTGGGTATCTTTCC